>NW_022736396.1:0-990 GCF_011630105.1 Anneissia japonica | reverse complement strand
AGGGTGTAACATATTTTACTTTTATGGATGGTTGGTCCAGTGGCTTTTTCACCATTTCTCCAGTCTAGTTTTAGACCTAATTAGACAAGTCCGATATAATACTACTGTATTAATTATTTTAAATTGTTTAAACTCCAAAAAACTGACATAGGGCCTAAACTTTTATTTTAAAATACCTTATTCAATACACTCAGCACTACGGGTATTTGTCGATTCTGACTTCCCACTCCGTACTTAGTGCCAAAGCTACCATGATTGATGTCCTGAAGTGATGTATTTCACAGTCTTACTGGACTGTTTATTATTTTCGGCCTATGAACTTTATATACCCGATTTGGCCTTTTATTTCAAATCAATCATATTTTTTTACTAACTGTTTCAGACTGGCAGGCATGTAGGTCATGTAGCAGGATATCACATGATCAACATGATGTTTATGTGTTAATAATAGTGATTTAATTGGATGTAAGCACAGTTAACAAAAAATAATATCAATATTAATAATCTATGTTCATCTACTGGAATATTCATGGTTTCAGTCAAAAGATGGGGAAATAAATAAATTAAATACAGTAAGTACAATATGTTTAAATGGCTGTAAATAGAATATTCTAAAATTAATTATATTCCTACTCATTTTACGATTTTTTTTTCCCAAAAATACTTTATGGCCTTACAACAAACTACTAAATGTATTTAGTTTAGTTTACATTCTGTAACATCTAATGTCCTACTCCTTTAATGACACAACCAACCTATGTATAATGTTTTAATTCAATAGCATTATTAAAGAAATAGTAATTGTTGTATTCATGGTTTGATTACTATTATTGATATTATATTTATTTATATCCACTTGTTAAAAAATATATTTTAAATCAACGTTAAATTGATGAAGATAGCAGGAGCTATCGAAATATCCGTTTGATTTTGTTTAGAGCTTAATAAATTTGTGTTCCGCAAGTCAACTTTCAATGATTATACACCGTT
>NW_022736395.1:0-576 GCF_011630105.1 Anneissia japonica | reverse complement strand
TCATTATGTGTTTGTGGTGTGCATTATTGTTTAGTTTGTGTTCAGGTTGATCTGTTGATGCACTGTATGTTCTTTTTGTATGGCTTACAATATGGTGGAAGCACCATCAGTTGCACACTGCTTTTTATATTTACATTAAATCTGAATAAAAAAATGTTGCATTAGAATAGAAGCATGTGTTTTTTTAGGGTTTTTTTGGTTGTAAATGGCTCTGTGCATAAATGTCAGTTGTCATTTACTTTTTACCAACCCTGGATTGTCGTCTGTTGATATGCAGTAAGACAGCCTATTAGCAATGGACATTTCCAGAATCATATCAAACTAATTTAGGCATGGATGTCACATGTTTTATTCAAATAAAATTTGATAGTCTGCCTCAAAGAACCTTATCGAAAATAGGGCCAGGGCTTAGCAGAAGGGTGCAATCAGCACAGTTAGGCAAGTCGAATGGCTGAGCGGTTAAGGCGGGGGCAGGGGCAGGAGCAGGGGTAGGGGCGCTGCAACCTACAGCCATAACACAAGCACTGGTTCAAACGGCACGTTTGCCCATTGTTCTGGTGGTAGAACAAGTGTTCC
>NW_022736394.1:0-743 GCF_011630105.1 Anneissia japonica | reverse complement strand
TAGCCTGTGATAGCACAAAGTAAAAAGCATTTCTAAGGAGTGTGCTCCTTCCAAACAGTGCTCGTGAAAGGGTAGGCTTAATTCAGCCAGGTTCATTTTGATACAATATTCTTATTGCTAACAACATGAACGCAATTTTTTAATTCTCTATCTTGTAAATAAACAAATGCACAAAATAGTACCTCTTTCCTGATGAGATCCTTTGGTAGAAAGGATATTACTTGTAGTAAGACATCAAGCCATGCTTCTGAGATATCTAAATTTAAAAAAAAAAAAACAATTGATGTGTCAAAAATATAGAAGGTTTGGAAAAGACCTCACTAATATGTTGAAACCCACAAAACAGCATTTATTAAACATTAAACTTACAGCATACCTCTATAATTAGAGACAGATAGAAAGAAAGTAATCATAATTCTGATTTCAGTTTTTTTTTTTATAACTTAGCAGTGGCGGATTCATGTGAGGGGGAGGTGCCGGCCAGCCAGCCTGCCCCCCACCCCCTCAAAAGTTTTTTTTAATTAAAAAAAAAAAGAAAACAAACAATACTAAAATTTTGTGCCTGAGAGTGCCATTTCCAGCCCTCTAGAGTTGCCAAAATCATAAATTTTCTTACCTCAGACCCAACAATGATTGAGACTGAGGTGGTATAGACCCTCTATCTGTGAAAGTATCTAATTGAGCCCCTTTATTTTAAATTCCTACTTGCTATGGGATTACTATGAAGAATAAGCAAAAGAGTA
>NW_022736393.1:0-814 GCF_011630105.1 Anneissia japonica | reverse complement strand
CTCCTGCAGCTAAAAGAATGATAACTTTAAAAAATGAAAATTGCACATTATTAGTGGCATAAAAAAACTAAAATAAATTGTCTATAACAATTACTTAATTGTTTTACTGTAGACCCCTATAAGGGGAAATATTTGGGATCAGAAAGTGTCCTCTTAATAGGAATGTTCCTAATAGGGGTGTGCCCTATTAAGAGTGTCAAATTGTCCCCTCCAGGTTTTGGCATGTTATACAATGATTATTCTTTATAATTCTACAGTATTTCAATTGATGTAAGAATGAGTTTCAGTTGAATTACAACTATTTTATAACAGTAGAATGACTATATGGTATAGACTAGAATTCTATTTATTTTCTTATTGTACGACTACTCTAGTTGTTTTGATACAATAAAGAAAGTGTCATGGAAAAGTCTCCCCTGAATAGGTCTAAGTTTCCCAAAAGATTGGTTCTGCTGTAATTATAATAATAATTATTTATTCATTAATTTATTAATTCAATTGTTTATTTATCTATTCAACCAAATACAGAGCAAATATAAAAATACAGTAAGAAAGGATTTTGTATGTAATACAATATTGTATGACAAGGGGAAATAATGTTCTCCACCTCAAAATACTTTGTGTCTCTAGATATATAGAGCAACACAATTGCTGATTATGAATAATTATTTGGATTTTATTTTTTTACTTCTCTTTTATTATAAATAATTGCATTTTATTTATTTATTCACAGTATAAAAACAACAAAACAGGTAGCCTGTAGGCTGAAATCGAAGGGTTTAGAAAGTAAAATGAAACAATCCAATTGCAATAA
>NW_022736392.1:0-745 GCF_011630105.1 Anneissia japonica | reverse complement strand
ATGAAAGTACAATGAATACCAATTGTTATATATTTAACAAATACAACGATAACTATAAAAAAAAACCCACGCATGCATGCGTATTTCTTGTTTTCCTCATTTAATTCTTGTTTTTCTTTTGTTTTCGTAAATTTTCTAAGGAACTTTTGCAGCAGAATTTCTTCCGACGTCGGGAAGAACGCGACGCTGCGCGTTTCCGTTCGCTTGCAGATTCTTCTTGAGAATTCTGTAAGTTTCTTGGAACGTCATTCTTTACGCCGCCTCCGATCCGCTTTGCACACCTCGCACCGGGAACGTTGAAAGCAATGGATCTGAAATGAAGAAAATAAAAACAAATGTTATTAATGTTTTTTCCTGCTCAACATCCAACAAAAAAAATCGTCCGTCATGTCCAGCATCAAGCAACCCATAATCGATGGATCGATTCGAGCGTACGCTGTCGACCCCGTTATCTGAGCGCCAACTTCGGCAGCGGAGCGAACGACGTGCGCGGAAAGCTCTACCCATCGTCGGACAACCCAAACGTACAAGAGGGACAGGTGCTGCTTGAAAGGTACAATTCCGTGACCGCACGGGTCGGTTTCGTGCCAGGACCGAACGGCATGAACACTCCGACGCACGACGACGTGGACGACGCGCAGAGGGACCGTCTGATCGAGGAGAGCAACATGGAAGATTATGCTGTGCTGGGAGTCGCCGGAACGGAGATGGCCGACTGGCCGAACGGCAAGCTCATCTCGGTGGT
>NW_022736391.1:0-597 GCF_011630105.1 Anneissia japonica | reverse complement strand
GGCCCTTCTTTTAGGTAAAACGATCTATCTTAAATTTTCTTTCTCAAGTTTTGGGACTATTATGTCAACAAGCACAAGCTTCAACCCTAAGAAATGCGCGCAAAGCGCGCGAAAATTTTTTTTGTGCTTTTAATTCTAATTTCGTCGGAATTGATCAAAACTCCCGAATTGTGCAATTTTTAGAGGAAATTGGCCTACCTCAACAAGAAATGCTCTTATGTTATATATGGCCACACTCGTTTTTTTTTAAACTGAATATAAGTATTTTTCTTATGGCTTTATTTATTACAAACATATTCTTTCAACATCATTACACATTGAGGCCCTTTTTTAATAGGTTAAACGATCTATCTTAAATTTTCTTTCTTGAGTTTGGGACTATGTGTTATAACTTAGAAGGCAAAGGTGAGCAAGCACAAGCTTTAACATAAAAAAAATGCGCGCGAAGCGCGCGAAAAATGTTTGTTTTTTAAATTCTAATTTCGTTGGAATTGATCGTTGGATCAAATTGATCGTTGGAATTGGAATTGATCCTAAAATGTACAATTTTTAGAGGAAATTGGCCTACTTCAACAAAATATGCGATTTAAAATTTGA
>NW_022736390.1:0-978 GCF_011630105.1 Anneissia japonica | reverse complement strand
GGTTTACAGTCGAACCCCAAAGCAAGAGGATTTTTGTACTTTATGGGTCTAAATAATGCTATAAAAGCAGATATGTTTGAAAATATCTGTGTCTGGGTGGGTCTGCAGTGCATTAGTTGGGGTTAGACTAAGAGGACTTATTTGGGAAATTTAAAGAGAGGGTTTCGCCAGAAAAGAGAGGGGTTTGCTAGAAAAGGGGGTTCTCCTAAACCATAAACCCCCCTGGATACGAGCCTGGACATCTTTGGAAATTCATCAAAGACATATGTGTTTAACTTAACTTTTATTTTCTATGGTACATCATACAGATTGTTTAGATCTCTGTGATTGCTGAAAATAGCTGATAAAAGATTATGAGAAATTTGTTGGTGCTTCATTTTGACTACAATGGTGATGTGATTATGACGAAATTTACTATAATATAAGAGTGTCATTTCCGGCCATCTAGAGGTACTATTTCCTCCAATTTTCATGTGCACTCACGAATTTTGAAGTAGGTCAAGTAAAGTATTTACATCAAAGACAATGTTTTTAAGTTTTATTTTCTATGGTATGTTATTTATCTCTATGGTTGCCGGAAATCGCTGATAAAGATCATGAGAAAAAATGATGATGAATTTTACTATACAAGAGGTGTCATATCCGGCCATCTAGACGTATTATGTCCTCAAATTTTGCCCAACCATGATGGTGTTCAGGTGGGTGTTATCTCACCAAACGTACCCCATGCCTCCCCCACACACACCTTTCGAAACAGATCTGCGCCCTTCCCAGCTAGCAAGCGACGTTGACCCGACGTTGGTTGAAGGTCGAAAAATTACGTTGGCACAACGTACTTACACAAAGGTTGGCGCGACGGCCGTTTTTCCATCGGCCCAACGTGGATTCAGCTGGTTGGAAAGACGTCGGCCCAACTAGTTGGATCTACGTTGGCCCGATAATGTTTGTGCAACATCGACCAATCACGTTGGCCCAACG
>NW_022736389.1:0-729 GCF_011630105.1 Anneissia japonica | reverse complement strand
TTTCAAGTAGTACAAGTATCTATTTATTTCACATATCAAAACAGATACATACACACACACACACACACACATATATATATATAAACACAATAAATTATAAATTTTAAATGAAAATACATTATTGTGAAAAAGGTAACCCACTGTAGGCAAGCTTTATTTCTGGGGTACTGAGCATAAGAATGTCACGGTGTTTAATAAGTAAATCTTAATTCAAAGATATGACAAATCAATTTGGTATATTGCACAATTGCTACCTTTACATACACATAAAACACAACTCTGCTTGGTTTTGAGCAGTGCTCAACAATAAAATATATCAATATAAGGGATCTGTTGCCGAGTGATCTCCTTCTCAATAACACAATACAATAATGTTTGTATATAGAAACAGCAGTATCGATAATATATTATAGCCATACTCACGTTTTCATTTGGTGTCTCATGAATAGTTTTTACTTTTTCTGATGATGCTTCTTTAATAGATTTACTATATTCAAAAAACATTTCTCCAACAGAGCCATAGTTGTCTACTGTTTTCATAAAAACTGTCTCTGCCATTGACCTCTCATAGCTTTCAGTAGCATTACCTATTGAGAAGGTATTTTGGTTATGTTCTTTCCCATTTATTTAATATCACTAAACTTTTTAATTATTTTGTTTTACTTATTGGTTTAAACTCTCTGACTCAGGTTAGCTCTTATAAATACATAGGAATAACTTTTACTTCAA
>NW_022736388.1:0-604 GCF_011630105.1 Anneissia japonica | reverse complement strand
GGTGACAACATGGCGCCCATGCGCCAAGTTGGCCAAACTCTCTCTATCTACGGCTCTGGTAATAAATATTGAACAGCGCCACCAATTCAAACTGGATGTAAACAAAAAAATTGTCGGCAAAATCATCGTAAGTTTTCACTGTTTACCTTTACATTAATAATACTACAGAAATTTCATCAATGCATTCTTTATTATGAATTATCCATTGTTTATTTTAACTAGGTTTTACCAATAGTTGATGGTTAGATTTTTAATAACGTTTTAAGATTAACATATGGTGTTAAACTGTGAATTATTATAGGACTAGGCCCTAGGCCTTGCTCAGATCAACAGTTAGGCGCGCTTCTATACGGCCTAGGGCCTAGACCTTCAGTACTTTACCTATAAACATACAATTTTTAAATTAAATTAATGGTACTTTTTTAATTAGCATTTGTTTAATTAACATTGTTACCAACAAAACAACATGTATCCAAGTATTCAGGTTCGAGGTACTATGATGTGTACCATTTATTTCATTTTTAAAATTTCACATACAGAATACAGTAGAGCTTATTTCTAATTACGGTGTACAATAATAATGAAATACCTATGTGCTAATTAA
>NW_022736387.1:0-612 GCF_011630105.1 Anneissia japonica | reverse complement strand
AGGATACACAAAATTATGATTATCCGTCTTGCAAGTGAGAATGGCTTCCTCATACCCTACTTTCAGCTCAATGAAGGATGTATCGATCTGCGAGTTTGGTAAAGTCTCGAATGATGATACGAAATGGTCGGTTTCGTGAAACGTTAAAAAGAAAAGTACCCTTTCCAATAACTGGAAACGGCTTACACCAAGTTGGCTTATCTTGCTCTGTTGAAGTCATCTTTCGTCTGTTAAGCAGAATGAAACCACCAATTGAAATCAGTCGACTATTTATTCATCGAAGTGTTATTCACCCACATATTATACAAATCATCATAGACAGTCGATTGGTCAGTAAACCTTATCTCTTAACATATCGATTTTAATTGGTCAACAATCTGTCAACTTTGTATTTAAGGTTGTCAATGCGGCGATTGTTTTTATTGAAAGATGTTTGTTCACATACCACCAGACGATAGGTCACACTCCAACGTTTTGCAAGCTGCCCAGACTATTCGACAACAACACGTGACGTGCCTAAATATGGTCATGATGACATCACACCATGACCATATGTAGGCACGTCATGACTATCTGAAAATTGTATGTTAACTCCTCCACACCCCTGATGCA
>NW_022736386.1:0-913 GCF_011630105.1 Anneissia japonica | reverse complement strand
AGCATTCTTCTGTACAGTACGGAACGTAGCATACAATACTGTGGAAACGTATTGTCGAAACAACAGGCAAATGTAATTAATGGGTTTTAAATGTTATCATTTTTTAATAATTACACAATGCTGTTTAATTTTTTTTTATTACCAATAACACATGCAACAGTAATAATACTGTATTTAGAAAAAAGACTGACAATATTTCTTTTTTGTTCTTTCTTTGATTGAACCTATTAAACTTGATTTAATAATTTGTTTATAATATAATAAAAATAAAACAATGTATAAAAAGAAATTAAGTTACAGACGAACAAAGTGTTATCTTAATTACAATATATTACGCTTAGCTTGTCAAATTACGATACAAAATGAAGAACTCAATAGTACTAAAAAATACATCACAAAACGCTACAAACACCGGAGCGGCTGGAGGATTCACCCCCACAACCCCAACCGGGCCCCTTCGCGGCCCCTAGCCCCCAGCGTACGGCTCGGGCTTTCCGTCCCTTCGTTGCGCCACTAATCCTTTGTAGTTCCGCATTTACAATGTTTGCACCCCACTCCCCGATTTGATTCTCCCTGCGACCCTGAATACATGAAACAGGGAATGAAGTAATATTTACGGCAAACGACTTGTGCACATGCCGCTTAAGTGAAATAAAAACAAACACAGTAGGCATATTTAAAGGGTTTTTCCCATGCGTGCGAGTACGCCTACAAGCCTGTACTTTTTGCTTTAAAGTTATGTTCCATCCATGTATTTTCTGTTTATTTAGCCCTAAATCAACAACTATATTAAGCCATTGGTTGTGGAGAATATCGGCAATTGAAAAATAAGGAAGGTGGCATTTTGAATAGGGGTAAACACTTACAAAAAAAAAAAAAAACTAAATGACTAGTCCTGTTTTTATGGGAATTT
>NW_022736385.1:0-1175 GCF_011630105.1 Anneissia japonica | reverse complement strand
AGTATTAAGTTCCGTGTTGGTCCAGTCGGACAGGTCGCCGACCTTTCTGGCGTCATGTTTACTACGTACCTAGCAACATAAGCTAGCGTACTACTCTACTAGGCCTAGGCTAGTACAGTGAGTAGTTTATGAAATTGTATCCCTAGTAACGTCGTATGTTTACGTAACGTTTTACATTATATTCCTCAGTGATTCTTTTGCAGTTGATAAAAGGCCTATGTATATATTGGAACATACCTATAGCCTAAGTAATATGCCTATACCAAAGCCACCTCTATACTACTACCACCTGTAGGCCTACCAATTTAACTGTTCCCTGGGCGGGTGGGTCCTACTTATCGAGAGTACTTAGCCTATAGCCTAGGTAGTGAGATTAGAGGCTAACCTAAAAATATAGGCAGACCTATGTTATCATCATTAATATTAGATGCCATTATGCATGCTATGTCAGAACTATTGATATTTTATAATTAGGTCAATTCGTATTGTTTTTATTTTTTTGTTTTTTGGTTTTTTTTCAATATTCTAGTATGTTGAAAACATATTAGAAGATAGTAGGCAGAAAAGTGAGGAAGGTGAAAGCACACTGCCAGTACCAACAATTGAAAATGCATCATCTCATTTACTAGCCTCGTTTGTTAAAGAATATCAGCAGAGCAGAAACTTGCAGGTATTAATATTACTTAATTTGTATGTACTCCTTTCTCAGTCTACCAACTCATACTTATTTATTATATTATTGTTGTTTAATATATAGGCTATTATTATTATTATTATTACATCTATGTAGGCCTACTAAGTTTGTAATTCAGATATTAAAGTACTGTATGATTTAAAAAAAAAATCTACATGTATATTATACTATTATAGGATAATTCAAAAACATCCACTACAAAGTGCAGAAAAAAAGGGACAAAGTCTAAATGCTCAATGCGTGTGCAAGTTGGCTCAAAAATGTGTACCAAAGGTAAAATTCTTATTTTTTATTTTTATTTTCTGATATTGTTAAATGTAGCAGTTATACCTGCTGCATGATTAGTATTTATACCGTAGTAACTTTAATATCAATAAAATGCCCTTTTTATAATAAAAATAAATGATAATTTTTAAAAATTCAATATTCAATATAAACATTGTCTTTTGTTTACAGAAACTCAAACTGACCCCCAAATCAC
>NW_022736384.1:0-956 GCF_011630105.1 Anneissia japonica | reverse complement strand
TGTTTCATTCAATGCTCATCAAACAACAAAACATTTGTAACTTGAAGGTAGGCTACAAATAAAATGATCAGAATTTCCAATATTACCTCCTAATAGTAGCATTATGACTATTGGCATAAACATGAGGAACCGGCACTACCTTGGAGGAACCCCAGGACATCAGTCAGAGGAACTTGGTTTACCATTTGTTAGCTACTTGCTATAGAATCATTAAATTAAAAAAATTAGGAAATGCAAAAAATAACCAATACAGTATCTAAATACAGGGGCAGATTTAGTTTGGGTGGGGGGGAGATGGCACTAATCCTCCCCCCCCCCCCATTTTGGAAAGCAAAGAAAAAAAAAAAGAAGGAAAGGAAATGAAAAAAAATTGATCGCCCATAGGTTATTTTCTAGAACACCAAATTTTCACGGGGGAATGCCTCCGGACCCCTAGGGTGATATTATCTCGACCGGCCTCACTTTCGGGGCCCCTTTCGGACATCTCTGGATCCGCTTCTGAAATAAACCTTTGTCATTTGGCCCCTGCCCAAGGGTGTTCAGCAGATTTAAACAGGATAGGATTGTAGGCGTGAAGCTAATGCGAAGAAACATCTCTTAAAGTTAAGTGTCACCATTGCCTTATGTATTAATGTACTTGTTGTACAAGGTTGTGTTTATGAGCTCCTAAAACCTATTTCCACTATACCATTCTTGTCATGCCTCGGCCCTATACACCTCAATTTGACAGTAGGCTTTACTCAATTTTCATGTACTGTTGCTTAATGAAAACTTGAATGCAAATGCTATTGTCTGAATTTATATATATTAACATTTACTTTGATAATAATTAAAAAATAAAGCCATAACATCCATGTATTCTTATTACTTTCTCTATGTAACACATTTTAGTTTACTTCTCTAAAGTTTTGTCTATGAGTTAAGTTTGCAAAATTGCATTTGAACATTATTATCAA
>NW_022736383.1:0-635 GCF_011630105.1 Anneissia japonica | reverse complement strand
TTCCCTGGGTTCGCACGTTGATTTGAGGGCTTGGGCTTTAAACAGTTCCTAAACAAAACAAAAATGTCAATTTGACTTTTTGTTAGTTAGGCTATGATATATTATTGATAAAATATTATATAGTTCGCAATTTATGTGTATTAATTGAAGATTATCGTAGTACATCCCGGCGTTGATATATTATCTATATACCTATAATGAATAATGGACTAGTCCACATCGGGATTTATATACGAGATTTTGACAACCAATGGACTATTCCACTTGAATAAACAGGCGTTTTATTTCTGTTGCAACTTTCAATAACTTTATTAATATTTTATTTTTTGCATATCGTAAACAAATATTTTTCTATGGTTATGTTTATAATTATATATAAAAAACTTTGTTACTGGGTAATATGCGTTTGGAAGATGATTGAAATATTCATCGTTTTCAAAATATTTATTTTGCATTGTAATTGACCAAATCATTGCTACTAGGAAATGTGCGTTTTTAATGTTTTTTTACAATTTTACCATTATTATTCAATTTATATGTAAACATTTTAGTTATCCTATGGAATCCTTTATTTACCCTTGAAAGGTGACAACAGGCTCTTAAGTTTACTTTTTAAATTTTGAGTGTAGCATTAT
>NW_022736382.1:0-890 GCF_011630105.1 Anneissia japonica | reverse complement strand
CCACATGATAAGCATTTAAATGTCCTTAAAAGAATATTATGTTCCCATTGTTGGTTTACATCCTTCCAGTTAAGAGATTCCATAAGGTCATTAACAGGTGTTGTAATATCAGCATGCAAAATAATTCTGGCTAGTCTATTTAGTAAAACCTGAAGAGAATTAAGGTGCGCAGCTGTGCAATTGGACTAAGTGCACAAAACTAACATTTGAGTAGATACAGAAAATGTATGTATTTGTTCAGCAAAGTGAGTCTCATGAACCACCGTACACCACCTCATCATCGGTAAAATTAATGTTGAAAATAACATATTATTACTTGGTCTAGTGCTATATACTGTATTACAAACATATCAGCCTCTATAAAAACTGCGCACAGCATGTTATGTTTATTACAACTGAGATGATATTGGGTTCTATGTTCTTTTGGTATCAGTAATATGGGGTGCCATACGCAGCAAAAGTCCATGTTAAAATCAAAATGTAATTGAAAAATTCAATGTCGAATTTTTCAAAACGATAGCATATGAAGTTTGCGAGAATAATTGGTATACTTGTACTAGGTATCCCAATGAAACCCGTTTTGCGTTACCACAGTCCGGAAATATTCATGAAATTTGATGAAATGACATGATTTTGATGTTGAGAATAAAATACTCATTGTGAATGTATGTCAATAAAAATAAGATATCTTGAAAGAACTGGCTTTATTCTTTACTTACATGCATTTTTTAACAATATTGATGAAGTAATTACAGAGAAAAGACGATTTTAAAATGAGTTGTCAAAATCTTTGGAAAACCCCTATTTGTTTTCAAAATACGAACCCACGATATCCATTACAGCTAGCGGAATAATTTCTTTTGCATGTTATCAGGCTATGAATCAGCTAT
>NW_022736381.1:884-1113 GCF_011630105.1 Anneissia japonica | reverse complement strand
ATTGAATTTTGCAATTACATTTTGATTTTAACATGGACTTTTGCTGCGTATGGCACCCCATATATAAGCATAGTATTGGCGTGTGAAGATTAATAAGAAAAGGGAAAAACTAAAGGGGAAAAAATCAGCAAAGACCTTAGTATTACTAGAATTTTCAGTTTGGTTTGTTGAGTAAAAAAAAATAAAATAATATCAATACACCTATCATAAATTTTTATATGTAACAATT
>NW_022736381.1:0-861 GCF_011630105.1 Anneissia japonica | reverse complement strand
TAAAGTTAAGAAAAAATATTATGGGTGTGTAAAGATTAATAGGAAAAAAGTGTAAAGATTAAATAAGTAAATACTGTATTACCTTGAATAGCCCGATTTGCGTCTTCGACTGCCATTGCAGACTGTATGTTTCCTATCAAATCATCTTGGAATAACATGCCCATTATATCATCTAATAATTTGTCTGTAATCGGATCCATCTTTTTCGTCTGGTTGTATAATACTGCCCCACCATGACAAAAGGAAGTAACTGATGTTTGCATAGGCCGGTGTTTAAACATAGACAGACGACAAGTTTGTGGTGCTTGTAATTCTAGATTACAGACAGTGAACTTAGCTATCTTCCAATTATGCATTCAAGGTTTGCCATTCATTCATTCATTTGTTTAGCTTTAAGTTGTTGTTTTTTCTATTTGTTCATTAGTTTAAGTTTGACTGCGCCACTTTCTTGTGTGCTGCCACTGACGTAAAAGTGTAATGTCAATAAATATTATTTATTTATTTTTTATTTATTCTCACTTAGCAACAGACTTTGTTATCTTGTTTTGGAATAGTAACCAAAACATTGTATCAGTTCAGGTCATGAATACAATGCAACAGGTTCTGGAGAAGAAACTGATGTAAGTTTATATTGAATTGTGTTCTAGGATTATAGTTAATAAATAAGATTAAATTAGTACTCTCATTTAGTACATAATCATCATTATTAGCAGTTTATAAATGCTGTTGACCAGTATGATATAATCAGGGACCTGATACTGTATAATAATTGCAGTATATTATGTCACTGTTCGCTAGACAAAGTAAAGGAACTCAGCTTTTAAGGCTCAAAATTCACAATTTATTTTCACTCAATTTCAC
>NW_022736380.1:0-1236 GCF_011630105.1 Anneissia japonica | reverse complement strand
TTGTGATTGACTGACTTGGTATAAACACACTGCAAACCCCATCTAAACCATATAATTATGATTGTTGAACTCTCTTTTTCTTAAAAAAAAAAATATAATAATAATTTGATGTTCATACTAACCCACTGTTTGTGGGGTTTACCAATGGTATACGGACATAAACCACCCAGGACATAAACCACCCAGGACATAAACCACCCAATTGGAATATACCATTGTTAAAGTGGGTGGGCAACAGGGTGAACAATTTATCTATTTTATCTAGCTTTACAATAGGACTTAATTTGCTATTGTACACTCATATTATACACCTTTAATTCGTTCATTTCTTCTGACAACATGCATGTTGGTTAGTAATCATTGTAGATTTTAGTAATCACTGTGCTTAAAGTTTAATTTTTTTTAGTTTTCTAAATTTATTTTAATTTTTAAAATGACTTACATTAAAAATCACTTTCAATTAAATACTTAAATGGCAATTTGTTTGATGTTAGATTCCTTTTAAAAACTAAATTATTTAGGATAAATGCGTATATTGACTCAAGAAAATCAGTTTTAATACAGAATTTGATAATTGGGGAGATACCTTTTAAAAACTAAGTTAGTTAAGATAAAAAAATGCATATAATGACTCAAGAAAATCAGTTTTAATTCAGAATTTGATTATTGGGGGAATTTTTACCTACCTGTCATATAGGGCCATTTTTACCGGGGCCATTTTTTCCAGGGCCATTTTTTCCGGGGCAATTCTTACCGTACACCCTTTTGGACTACCTTGCTGGGTTATTTTTTGGATTTGTGTTCTACCGATTCTTTTAATCCTCCTCTTTTCCCCTCTCTTTTTCATACCTTCTCTACTGTCTTGTGTTCTATTCTCCACTCCTTTTTCATCTGCCTTTTCTCCTTTTCTCCTGCCCTTCATTTCTATTGATCTCTTTCTTTCCATCTTCTCGTATTATGCTGGTCAATATTATTAAAAGAAGATGATATTTACACTTTTTTTTTACCAAATCAAAGCCATGTATTTCTGAGACAAGAAAGAATTTTTTTTTTTAATTACAAAATAGAAAATGAATCAATAAACAAAAGATGTTTAAATAAATTAAAAAAACATAACCTTCATAAAATAAAAAAGCACCATTCCATCCTGTAATTGGTGAGTTACTTGTTAATGATAATTTCTAGTCTCATTTGTGAAGCAAGAAAGAACCTTCCTTTGTCTCAATTTCAATTATA
>NW_022736379.1:1014-1198 GCF_011630105.1 Anneissia japonica | reverse complement strand
AGTCTTTAAAATGCTCAAAATTACTCTTTTCCTTTAAAATTCCTTTTAAAATGCTCAAAATTACTTTTTAAATAGAGCATATTTTAGCATATAATATTTTTCAATCAGAACCGTGCGTGCTTCGTGAGGGTCAAAGTACGGCGGATCACCTAACTCGTCCTCAGTGACGAGTTCAAATCTAGTT
>NW_022736379.1:0-874 GCF_011630105.1 Anneissia japonica | reverse complement strand
CATGCGTGAAGTCATCTACGCGCAATTTTGCGTTTTTACATTATCGATCATATCAGCCTAACCAATTGCCCTTTCAAAATCGTATTAAGTGAGCATTAACTTTGGGTTAATGTTCAATGTACAGTACCCGAATTTGACGCGTGCGCTTATAAACGCGCGCGCACGCGTGCGTCAAAATTTCAAAATGCTCAAAATCACTTTTTGACTAAATTAGAGCACGTTTTTGGCCATTTTGAGCATTTCAAATTTTTTTGAAATTTTCCACTACGCGCGCTTATTTTTAAGTGCGCAGCACGTACGAAAGCTAGAAATTACGTTATTTTACACATTTTGGGTTCCTGACATTGTTTTCACAAATTTGCATTCTTTTCGGTCATCTTTTGGCCAATAGCAATGCCGTACATGCGCATCAAACATAGGTATCTTTGTGCGTATTTGTGCCGCTATACAGTGAAATTATGCTAAAATCAGACCTATTTTCAATCAGTTATAGCTCCTTAGGTTGAAAGGTGTCCCCCAATTTTTATTACATATTCTAAAAGCGCATGAGTTGTAGATACAATTTTTGACTTTATAATGGCTGATCGGACATTGTGACGTCATCATTTTGGCATCTGAATTCAAAGAAAGTGAATTATAGCTATGACGTAATTTTTGAAAATACGCATTTGAGCGTATCTCGCTTATCCTTTGTCGATTGTCTTCCAGCTTTGAGTATGTTATAGCTGAGACAATTCTCTTTCATATATTTGACATCTTTTTGTATTTTGATGAGGTCATCATGGTCAAAAAAATTGTTTTTTCTGACCCCCCCTCATTTCTCTTTCTTTAAAACGTTGATGACCCCATATAATCTTAACCACTCGTCATTTCT
>NW_022736378.1:0-617 GCF_011630105.1 Anneissia japonica | reverse complement strand
TTATTTTTTTAAAGATTATTTTTATCTTTTTGAAAAATCAGTGAGAAATGATGTGAATAAAAGAATTTGATTAAAAACAAACTAAGAATGGGATGATTAATGAAGTCAAACAAACACACACAGGTGCAACAATGTAGAATTTTGTTTTTGTAAGTATAAAAATTGAAGGATGTATTTTTTCCAAAAATGATAACATACACATGTGCAATTTTGGGTTTTTTTTCTAGATGAACAAATTTAGATTACATATCATTTTTAAAGTAACAGTAAACACATATTCTTTTAGGAAGCCTATTTAAACATGTACACAGATACTATTGACAATAATCCATTTTTTGAGATGTTCTCTATATAAAACGTTTTGGCGTTGGTGTGGGTGCAGTACGTGTTTATTAGCTCAGTCAGTGTTTTAACAGAGCCTACTTCGAACACTTTAGGATGTACCAACCCAATAAAAGAAACTTCAGTCATTATTTCCAACTTTTAAAAAAATAATATTGTGAGAAATATTTTACCCAGTGCTGGATTCAGACTGGGATATGTTTTTAGTTTTGCATACCTCAGCCTATAATAAGTTACCCAAGTGACCATAAGCATATAGATAGTCTCTCCCCAAC
>NW_022736377.1:0-1900 GCF_011630105.1 Anneissia japonica | reverse complement strand
TAATTTGAGTTTAATGCTTGTTATATTAAAGGTCCTGCATCAAAGGATGTTGATATTTTGGAGGAAATAATGAAGTCTGGTATGAACATTGCTCGTCTCAATTTCTCACATGGAAGTCATGAGGTAAGATACTATTTTTAGGAGACACATGTGCAACATTAATATTTCTTATACCTGTATATTTAAAGGCCAAAATATTATTCAACTGGCCCAGACAATGTAATCGTTTTTGTTATGTAATAAATAAGTACATTTCTTTATGTCTTGGTAGCAGAGTTTATGTTTTTATAAAAATTGCAATGAGCCATATATCTAGTCTTGCGTCCTCCCAACCCTTTCTGCCTTCATTTTTTACTCTGTTTCTTTGTTGTTCCATTTGTATATTTATAAAGAAAGCATCCATCATTCATTTGAATTTAATTTTTTAATTAAGTTCACCATTATAAATTTGATTGATTGATTGACCTATTGATTGATTGATTTATTGACTTGTTGATTGATTAATTTATTGATTGACTACCTGATTTTTTTTGATTGATCAAATGATTGATTGATTGAATTATTGATTAATCAATTAATAGATTGATTGTTTCATTTATTGATTGAATAAATTATTGACATACCTATTAATTGATAGATTATTTGGTTGGGTGACAGTTGACTGATTGGTTGATTGGATTGATTGATTGATCAATGTACTATTTAATTATGGTGATAAACTGGTTAGCTGATATTTTGTATGCAAGTATTTGGAATATTGATACTGGTCAATTTGTTTATATCATGTATTGGCCTGAGTGCACACGGATGAATTATTTTTAAACTGATATTTACATTTCATTTAGGCATAGATAAGAAATTCCAGATTTTAAATTTTAGTTGTGATTGCTAGCTTATCTTTTTTATCTTGTTATGAAAATTGCTTAATTCTGACAATTTTGATTTTTGTAGTATCATGAGAGTGTCATCAATAACATTAAAGAGGCCAGATCTAGATTTACCTTTTCAAGAAATGTGGGGATTGCTTTGGATACCAAAGGACCAGAAATAAGAACTGGCCTTCTCAAGGGGGTAAGTACAACCACATAATCTGAAAATATAGTACCTTTCTTTAAGAGAACCCTGAACATCTACTGGTCTTTCGGGATGCTGTCCAACTTTAACTTTGGTTATGTGTGCCTTAATTTTTGTTACAATTTTGCAATAAAAACAATTTCGGATTAGGCTGTGAAAAAGCCACTTCTCTGAAAAAAAATGTTTTTTCTCCCAAATTTTCAAAGGAATTGGAATATTTTCTTTAATTTAAAATGGAAAGTGAATATATGGACTGTGTATTTAACGCTGACGTTGTTACCATAGAAGTTTTTGTTATGAGGATGTTACTAATGATTATTTTTATTGAAGGGTGGTTCTGCCGAGGTTGAGCTGAAAGCTGGCAACAAGATCCGTCTGTCGTTTGATGATGCACACGCTGAGAGTGGAACAGAAGAATGTATCTTTGTGGATTACAAGAACATGCCAAAAATTTTGGATATTGGTGCTGTTGTTTACATTGATGATGGTCTGATTTCACTTCAAGTAGATACTAAAGGTATTGAAAAAAACATAAGGAAAAGCTTTACAGAACAAAATAGTGGGATACTATGTTGCATTGTTGAAAACAAAATCATAAGCCTCATGAGAGTCTTAGATTTTAGCTTCATCCTGCAAAAGACAGTTGTTCTTGACATTGTAAAACATTCTCCATTAGCAGCATTTTTTAAAGTAAATATTGTAATCATAGAAATTGAATTGAAAATTCTGTAACAAATTGCCATTGATATCTTTTAGGAGCGGATTACATAGACTGTACTATTATCAATGGGGGTAGTCTTGGAAGTCGTAAGGGAGTGAACTTACC
>NW_022736376.1:0-768 GCF_011630105.1 Anneissia japonica | reverse complement strand
CTCACAACATTCTACTTCAACAATAATATTAAACAACAATAACGACAATAAATTAATAATATTTAGTTTAATAATACTAATTAGTCATTATGACGGTAATAAAGGTGATAACAACAACAACAACACTAATAGTAATATTTATTTTAACAATACTAATAGTAATAATACTAGTATGGTAATAACGATATTATTTAAATATCAATTTTAGTAACTAATTAGTGATAATAACGATATTGAAGGTGATAATAGCAATAATACAACAATAATAAATTAAAGATAATGTTTATTTTTATAATAATAGTAAAACTAATTAGTAATAATAATAATAATGATACTTAAATACTAGGCCTACTTAGTAATAATAGGGTAATAATATCGATAATAAAGGTGACAACAACAACAATAATAATATTAATAATAATAATAATATGAGAAAAATACCAATAAAACACCAATAACAATAACTTTTTAAATTACTATTATTAAAATAATAATACTAAAGACTAATAAATAATAATAATAATAATAATAATAATAATAATAATAATAAATCGAAAATTATTTACTTATATGGTACTGTAATAATAATATCAGCAAAAATTTTAACAATACCATATATAATGTTAATGCTAAGACTAATAATTAATTTCAAAACTAACGGTAATAAAAACAACAATAACAACAATAATAACAGCAATAATAGTAACAATAAGTATAGTAATACTTAAAGAATTAGTATTTTATACTTGATGAATTACTCCTTCAAAT
>NW_022736375.1:0-1286 GCF_011630105.1 Anneissia japonica | reverse complement strand
CGACGTCCTTCGGAGATCCGCGGACGCGTCCGTATACTCGACGTCCGTCGGAGATTCGCGGACTCGCCCGTGTACTCGACGACCGTCGGCTGTTCGCGGAGTCGTAGGTGTACTCGATGTACGTCGTCGGGACGCGGACACAATTTCTTTCCAATTTCCAAAATTTAATTTTCGAAGTCTAATTAGAGACGTGTCCAGAGAAGCCGAACCTGTGCACCGGACGGATGACACGGTCACAAGTGTACTCCTCGTCCGTCTACTCGACGTCCTTCCGCGTACTCGAGGTCGGTCAGCTTGTCGCGGAAGCGAGTGCGTATTCGATATTCGTCCGTCTATTCCACGTCCGTCTACTCGACGTCCGTCCGTGTAATCCACGTCCGCCTACTCGACGTCCGTGTACACGAGGTCGGTCGGCGGGTCGCAGACGCGAGTGTGTACTCGACATCCGTCCGTGTACCCGAGGTCTGTCGGCGAGTCGCGGACGCGAGTGTACTCGACATCCGTCCGTGTACTCGAGGTCTGTCGGCAAGTCGCGGACGCGAGTGTGTACTCGACATCCGTCCGTGTACTCCACGTCCGCGTACTCGACGTCCGTCTACTCGACGTCAGCATACTCACGTCCGCGTACACGAGGACGGTCGGCGGATCGCGGACGCGAGTGTGTAATCGACATCCGTCCGTGTACTCCACGTCCGTCCGTGTACTCCACGTCCGTCCGTGTACTCCACGTCCGCGTACTCCACGTCCGTCGGCAGGTCGCGGACACAAATTATTTCAAGATTCAGAAATTTTTTTTCAAATTTGAAATAGTCCATGTACTCGACTTTCGTCTACTCGACGTCCGCGTACTCGAGGTCCGCGTACTCGACGTCCGCGTACACGAGGTCGGTCGGCGGGTCGCGGACGCGAGTGTGTACCCGATATCCGTCCGTCTACTCCACGTCCGTCTACTTGAATCCGACCGTGTACTCCACATCCGCGTACTCCACGTCCGTCGCCGGGGCGCGGACACAAATTATTTCTAGTTTCAGAAAAAAATTTTCAAATTTGAAATAGTCCATGTACTCGACTTTCGTCTACTCGACGTCCGCGTACTCGACGTCCGCGTACACGAGGTCGGTCGGCGGGTCGCGGACGCGAGTGTGTACTCGACATCCGTACGTCTACTCCACGTCCGTCTACTTGAAGTCCGTCCGTGTGCTCCAAGTCTGTGTACTTCAAGTCCGCGTACTCGACGTCCGTCGTCGGGTCGCGGACACAAATTATTTCCAGTTTCAGAAAATTGT
>NW_022736374.1:0-687 GCF_011630105.1 Anneissia japonica | reverse complement strand
TGAATGAAACCAACTAGGAATTACTACTTGTGCATTGTAGAATGCTGAAACACCGATGACAGCAAATTTTTCATGTACGTGACCCTAAACAGTGACATTAAAGGCCACGCCCAAATACATTTAATCATGTGAAGAGAGACACGGATGATTTTTTTTATAGGAACTATTATACATTGGGTGTAACAAAAATACCAATGACAGCAAATTTATCCTGTACATAAGCCCAGACAGCAGCCCCAAGGGACCCATGTTGGTCTTATATAATAGCAACATGATAAAATCATGCAAAGAGAGACATGAATGACACAGACAGTGGTTCTGGAGATCAACTTCAGAATAAAACAGGAATTTAGTGAAGGATGGGACACTTACACTGGAACTTTTAAACATTGGAAAGAAAATCCATTTGACAGCAACTATTTACTACTTCAGCTATAGATTTCCGTTTGATAATAACATTTTGTTAAACACTGACTTCAGAAAATTTTGTTGAACACTGACTTCAGATGAAATACAACAATACCATAATACAAACTCAGTAACAAATATTTATTAGATCGGATTAAACTACAGAACATGAATTGTCTATACATGAGAAATGGCACAGCGTCAAGGTCTATTCCAATCAGATTGTTGAAAATATGTAATCATAGAATTAGAACCTGGTAGCACTTTATTGACTAACAT
>NW_022736373.1:0-856 GCF_011630105.1 Anneissia japonica | reverse complement strand
GTATGGGGGGTAGGGTGGGGTGTATGTATATGTGTGCGTCACCTTGGAGTTTTCGTGTTTGTGTGTCCAAAATATCTCAAAAACGGCTGCAAATATCTAAATAAATTTTACACGGAGTGTTATGACCAAATGAAGAATGATTAAATTTTAATGAAGGTCCAGAGTAGAGTGTAGATATGAGGACCATTTCGATGAAAACATCCCAGACCATATATTTCACAAACTAATCAACTCATCTGAATAAAATTTTCGTGAATGTTTAAACAATTTATAAGAAATAAATTATCAAAGTTTGGTGACGACACAAATTCGGGTGTGATTTGGTCCCTGACCTAAATCTCTCTAAAATAGATCATGGATCAAAATTATCAATGAAGGTTTTTTTTTTTTTTTTTAATTTTGGGGACAATCAGACGTAGGGTACGAATATGAGGATCAGTTAAGATTATGGTTACCATATACCGTATAGTACGGCAGCTTAGGGCCATATTTGGACTTAATGTGGACGTTTCGGACAAAAGCACCAATTTTTTTTTACATGCTCCTTATGGTCATAGCATTCAATTTTTGGTAGGAACCACCTTATCCGAGGCTGTCTCTTATACACATCTAGATCTTGGATTTCAAAATGGCCGCCTAATAAAACCTATGTTTATTTATATCTCCGCTTCTAAACCACTTGGAATTATAATTCTAATGTCTAAGAGTATGTTTATATGATCGAGGAATACCATCATATCATTTTTGACCTGGTCAGATTGCCACAAATGGGTCATGTAAGGTCATTCAAAGTCATTCAAGGTCAAATATTGTATGGTATCTTTAAAATGACGTAATTGTCAAATTTTACATTAGA
>NW_022736372.1:0-709 GCF_011630105.1 Anneissia japonica | reverse complement strand
ATTGTTTAATAACGGCTATATAAAATTAAATTGGCTAACTATAATATTTTGAAATTAGGAAAAACAATGTATGCAGACAAATATTAAACACCTCTAGTATATACGGGTCTTAATATACAAAAGGAATAAATCATTTATAGTAGAAATTGTTCATTTCTGAATTTGTAAAAATGTTGGCCTAATAGGTTTACACGCTTTAAATTTCAACAACGTACAGTACCTTGTTTTCACAATAAATTGATGGTTACTGAGATGGTTTACAAAATGTACAAACAACTGCATTTTTACTCGATTTTAGTCTGGAAATACGCACCGCACTTGAAACAGAACACAAGTGAACAGACAAAATTCATGACAGTCATTTGCAATTGTTGTTGTACTTTCTACTCGTTTTAAAAAGTGGAGTTTTAAATATAGAAGATTGGTAAAATGTGAGGGGTTATATTGATATGATTCCTCCCCCCCCCCCCCACTTTGAAAAGGGGGGTGGGGAGACGTGTCACCCACCGATAGATGCCTATGGTTTAAAGTGATGAAAATGTGTGCATTTGTTGTGCAGCAATCACGGCTGCTTTCATCTGTCAAATACATATTCTTGTAAGGTAGCCTCGCAAATTAAAGCAACGCGTATACCAGTCTACAAGGCGTGGTTGGGGATTATAGTCTCTTTGCGTTGCCGACGAGTGGTTCAAGATACTGATCAAAAATG
>NW_022736371.1:0-1436 GCF_011630105.1 Anneissia japonica | reverse complement strand
GGTCAGGGGAGTCAGAGGAAATCCCCGCCAGACAAGCGCGCGTTCATATGAAACGTCATCAATCATAGAGCTACATGATTGGATAATTATGCTATATGCCGAGATTAACTATGAGTGGAAATACCACTCACATGTCTACGGCCATACTACGTTGAAAAAACTGGTTCTCGTCCGATCACCGAATTTAAGCAACGTCGGGCCCGGTTAGTACTTGGATGGGTGACCGCCTGGGAATACCGGGTGCGGTAGACTTCTTATATTTTTCCCCCAAATTCTAAAGTAGGGGTGCGTGAGACTCCACACGACCTCGGGCCCACATAGTTGGGGCTGTGGTGCGAACATTTTGAGAATATGGACCTCTAAGTGCCCGGAAATTGCACTCTCATACCTTAAAAATCATACAAGTTTATGTTCATATCAACAATACGCAATTAATTCGCTGGTGTTAGGTTCGAGGGTCGTTTGAACAAAACTGCAGTCTTCTTCTGTCTAAAGCATCTTAGTTAATGCCGTACGGAATTAAAATGGTTGGTTTATTGTTCAACACAGGTGTTTGTAAAAAATGTACTCGCACAGCAGAGTGGTCAGTGGAGTTAGATGAAATCCCTACCAGACAAGCGCGCGTTGATATGAAACGTCATCAATCACAGAGCTTCAGGATAATTATGCTATATGCCGAGATTAACTATGAGTGGAAATACCACTCACATGTATACGGTCATACTACGTTGAAAACACCGGTTCTCGTCCGATCACCGAATTTAAGCAACGTCGGGCCCGGTTAGTACTTGGATGTGTGACCGCCTGGGAATACCGGGTGCTGTAGACTTTTTACATTTTCCCCATAAATTCTAAAGTAGGGGTGCGTGAGAGTCCACACGACCTCGGGCCCACATAGTTGGAGCTGAGGTGCAAACATTTTGAGAATATGGACCTCTAAGTGCCCGGAAATTGCACTCTCATACCTTAAAAATCATACAGGTACTTTATGTTCATATCAACAATACGCAATTAATTCGCTGGTGTTAGGTTCGAGGGTCGTTTGAACAAAACGGCAGTCTTCTTCTGTCTAAAGCATCCTAGTTAGTGCCGTAAAAAAATGGTTGGTTTATTGGTCAACACCGGTGTTTGTAAAAAATGTACTAGCGCAGCAGCGTGGTCAGGGGAGTCAGAGGAAATCCCCGCCAGACAAGCGCGCGTTGATATGAAACGTCATCAATCATAGAGCTTCATGATTGGATAATTTTGCTATATGCCGATATTAACTATGAGTGGAAATATCATCCACATGTCTACGGCCATACTACGTTGAAAACACCGGTTCTCGTCCGATCACCGAAGTTAAGCAACGTCGGGCCCGGTTAGTACTTAGATGGGTGACCGCCTGGGAATACCGGGTGCGGTAGACTTTTTATATTTTTCCCCCAAATTCTAAA
>NW_022736370.1:0-917 GCF_011630105.1 Anneissia japonica | reverse complement strand
AGGAAGAGTATAATAATGGACCTCCTGGTGGGGGACGAAGACGATGTTTTCGATGCGGGTCTCAATGCCATTTGGCAAATTTTGCTGACTGTCCAGCGAAGAGCCAGGTGTGCCGTCAGTGTTCCAGGGTGGGCCACTTTCAGCGTATGTGCCATGAAGTTGGTGATAAAAACATTATGCAGTGTTTTGCGGGGGAATTTGATGGTGAGTGCAGTAGGAAGGCAAATATTTCAGTGACTGTTCGTGTCAATAATGTGAATCTACCTTTTGTTGTTGACACAGCATCAGATGTGTTCCTGTTAAGCATGAAACTGTTTCAGAGACATTTTGTAAAAGAAACTCTGTGCCCAAGTAGAGTTAATTTGTTAACATATACAGGGCAAAAGATTAACATTGCTGGGGAATTTAACACATTAGTTAAGTACAAGTCAAAATCAGCTACAGTAAAGTTTTTAGTAGTAGATCAGGGGTGTTCTATTTTGGGCAAAGATTTGATTCAAATGCTGGGGTTAACGATTGATGGGTCGACTATGTCATGTTTGTCAATGGGAGTGGATAAGTGTGAGGGTAAAGGCCAACTCAGACAGCGTCGGCCGACGCAGCCCGACGCGATTTGTTGTCGCGTCGGGTCTGTGTGAGTTGAACGCAGACGCGATGGTGTGCGTCGGGCTGCGTCGGCCGACGCTGTCTGAGTTGGCCTTACGGATACCAAAATGGATTGGGTAAAGGCTGAGTTTCCTTATCTCTTTGGTTCTGATCTCGGACACATTAAAGGTTTTGCCCATACGGTTAAAGTTAACCCTCAGGTCACCCCTGTGCAGCAGTCATTGAGAAGACTGCCTTTGGCAATTTGAGATAAAGTTACTGTGGAGTTGAATAGGTTGGAGAAAGAAGGGGTCATTGAAAGGGTGAAAGGT
>NW_022736369.1:0-612 GCF_011630105.1 Anneissia japonica | reverse complement strand
GGCCTATATAGGCCTTAAGTGATATTGAAATTGTAATGTAGGCTAAAAGCTGTTTTGAGAACTACCTCTTTATTAAAAAAGAAGTAACTGCTGTCTGTCATTAGCTACATATATGTATATTACTCCTATTTCAATACAATAATAAAGGGATGTAATACATTTAATAGCGGTTTCTATAATATGCACTCTATATACTGTATAAGTTTACCATTATTATTCATTTTAAAGATTTTGTTTTGTTATATCTTTCAGCAAGAGTGAACTCCGAAAAATGTTAGTACAAGTCACAGTGATTGAATATTTTAAAATAGATTTGTTCAACGTCATAATTCATACTAATTTAGCTTGGTACCATCGGACAAGAAAAGGCATGGTTATGGACAGTTGCTGCTGCAATATCACAAAGAATGCTGGTTTATGCACACCGCTGGTTTATGCACACCTGTAACACAAATGGTTCTTGAATATTGTTTTATATAATAAACTCTTGTATTAGGACTACATTACGAAAAAAATGCTTATTTAAACCGGACTATATAAAGCAGCCTTGAGGTACAGTATGTTTAGCAGTAAGACATTAGCAAAACGATTATAAATGAAGGGGTACTGTAT
>NW_022736368.1:0-637 GCF_011630105.1 Anneissia japonica | reverse complement strand
AGTGTTTGACCAAGCAAAACATTTAGTAGATGACATAGTTATGAATAAACTAAAGATCAAAGCATCCTTACCCTACTGATCCAAGTTACCCTACAAAAACAAAGAAAGCTCCTTTGAAGCTTTCAGTCCATTGTTAAACAATTAATGGGTCGTTTAAAATGATAAATGTAATATTTGATTTAGCTGCACGAATAATAAAATTGTTATTTGAACTTGAGTTACATGGGAACATTTTTGTTTTTTAGTTGGCCTGGTTTTGGATAAGTATAAGTACCAGGCCTAGAACTACTAAAAGTATGCATAGGCAGGGAGTTTGGATTGGTCATGTACAATGTGATCACTTACTCAAAACAGTTTTAGAAGGCGGCTTTCAGAGGAAAGCACAAAGAGAAAGGAAAAGAACAGCATTTAATATTGATCAAATGAAACAGGGTGACAGTTATTTTGACATTAAATGAAAAGCTGCCAAAATAGCTGAGCACCAATGAAATGAATGAGGCCTAGTTGTTAATTATAGGCCTAGCAAATAGTATTGTACTGTAAGTGCTTCTTGATTACAAGACTTAAGCCAAGTTAAAGCCCCATTCCCGGCAAAATTTTACTAAAAATGACTTTTTTTAGAAAATATGCATTTGCA
>NW_022736367.1:0-1074 GCF_011630105.1 Anneissia japonica | reverse complement strand
CGTTCATCTTGGCAGAGAAAATGGTTATTTTTGTAAGATTATTATTATATTATTATTATTATTATCATTATTATTATTATTATTATTATTATTATTATTACTATTATTACTATTGTACAAAATACAATCTCATCAAAGCAATCACATATAGAATATATATAAATATTCTTATTTTCATAGTAGTATTATGCTTATTTATTATTGTTGAAATCAATAATAATATTATTTATATATTACTGTATTGTATTTCTGTTATTTCAAAATTATATTTTAATATTAGAATGAATTACATTGTTACTACTGTTATATAATAATAATATTATTTATAATGTTTTTATTACCACTATTGATATCATTACAGTATTATCATCATCCGTCATCATCATCCTCATCGTATTCGTCATTGTCATCATCATTCTCATTGTTGTCTAATCATTATAATCATCCTTACTATCATCGATCGTTGTAATCATCATCATCATCATCACATCATACTCACCCATCGTCATCGTCCTCATCACGTCCTTATCAATCATCTATCGTCGTTATCATCATCTTCATAATCTTCATCCTCCTCATTCTTCATCATTTTCTTCATCATCATCATCCGCATCATCATATTCATCCTCATCCATCATCCTCATCATCATCAATGGCATAGCCAGCTATTGGTTGGGGCAGTCCCACACCATTTTTCCAATGGGTCCATAAAAAATGGTCCACATTTTAAAAAAGGGTCCAAATTATGTAATTTTATGCATAAAATGGTTCCAGATACCTTATATTTAGTTAAATATGGGTAAACTTTAAGAAAATGGGTCCAGATATTTCATATTTTTGCGTAAAATTGGTCCACATTGTTTGAATTTACACGTAAAGTGGGTCCGCTCTGATATTGTCCCACACCGTTTGAAAATCCTGGCCATGGCATTGATCCTCATCCATCATCGTCACCCTCATCACCATCCTCATCAATCATTGTTAACATCATCACCATCACCTTCATCCTACTAATCATCCTCATCCATCATCATCCTTATTCTCATCGTCATCAACCTCATCCTTATCCTACTT
>NW_022736366.1:0-990 GCF_011630105.1 Anneissia japonica | reverse complement strand
TTGATGCCGTTCACCGTTTTAAGACGGATGTCGGAAAAACACGACATGGTACAGGAGGTAACCGCTGACGAAACAGTGATATGCAAGGGAAAAATAAGACAACTTTCTTACGGAGACTCTTTAGTAGGTGAGTTGTGTTGGTTTGTTTTTCTTTTTTTTCATAATACTTAATTAAAATGCACACAAATTCTATAACGTGTTTTTTTTTTCTTTTGTATTACATAGGTAACACGGTTTATCTCATCGGATCGCAAAAGGACAAACGGCGAATGCTTTGCGGCAACGATGTAATGGAGTGGTTTCCACAAGTAAACTTGAATGGGATTCTGTCCAAAATGGCAAAATCTGAGCGAGGTTCCGCTCCCACCTCCATAGTAACCGTAACATTGGACGAGACGGATGTCGTCGGGAAGTACGGGCAAGCCCTGTTCGGGCGCTCCCTAAGCAGGGCGGTTGAATCGAAACCGGGAGACCCGCTATGGTGTAGAGTTCTCAAAGTGGCCAGCGTCGCCGATAGAATTATTGAAAAAGAATGGAGACTGCGGAACGCCGAGGCAAAGAGAAGACGACTTCGAAGAGAAGTAGAGAAAATAGAGAGACCCGTAACCAGAAGCAGGGAGTCGGAGTGTTTGAAACTGGGAGAGCAGATCAAGTCTAACGGGGCTTTGTCCGATTTGGTGACGGAATTGAAGAATGCCAGAATACGCTTACAAACCGCCAACGAAACAATAGCACAACTGAAACTGCAGATGACCGAATTGAGGAACGAATTCAAAATGGCGGAACAGAGATGGCATGACGAAAAAGAGCAATTGAAAGAAATGTATAGACAATTAAAATTGGACATTTCTTGTCAATTTAAATCGGCAATAGACGATCTGAAACAAACTCTAGTCGAAGAGACTCGAAAGAGACGCGGCGGCGACGACCATCACCACCACCACCGCAACCATCGTTCCGTATCCAAACGGAAATATTCGAAAGTTAGCA
>NW_022736365.1:58373-62205 GCF_011630105.1 Anneissia japonica | reverse complement strand
GGGTCAATGCTCATTAAATCAATTGAAAGGCAAAAGTCATACTAAAATCACATCACAAAATATTGAGAAAATTTTACAAATAACAGTTATATTAATTTTAACAATAGAACAAAAAAATTTCAAGATAAGAAATGAAACAATCCAAAATTTACAAGGCGTCATCATTGTACACATTTGTTATACCAATGATTAGTTTATTTTAAACCGAGACAACTATATAAATATTATTTGTGGGCTATTTTTCGTTATTATATTTATAGTCATACAAAGTGCATTAACCAAAAACATTTAAAATAATCAGACTGACTGCCATTTAATGTTTGTATTTCTTACAATAAAGCTTTGTAATGATACGACGAAATAGTAAAATTCGCAAACAAAAGGTATTTAATGTTTTTGCTTCCATAGCTTATAGTCCTTGAACTTCTTTATTGGTACTGAATTCAATATAAAGGCTTTTATTATAATTGAATTATTAGATGCCCTAATTATCAAATATGTAGTACGTACACTTTGTTAGTGTGTTCGCAATATGTAAACTAACAACCACTTATGCTCGCCGCACACATAAGGTATTTGCCTCAACTATAAACTTTAGGTTACTTGTGGACCCAGGCAGTTAGTTTATGCTCGGTTTACAAAAAAAAAAAAAAACATGTCATTGCCGACAGCTGTCGGCAATGACATGTACCTTTCATGTTGGGTATAACTTAAACAATTATTATATATTTTTACTTAAACAATTGAAAATCGTGGCAATACGTTTTCATGTATAAAAAAACCGCAAGAGCAGTATATCTAGCCCGTGTCTACTGAGGTTAAAGAACATTTAGCCTAGTTCATAATTGAAACTATACTAAATTACAACGTTTGATTGTAAACAGACACTACCTAGGTATATTTTCTGTAGTCTATATTGATGTTGTTGAACTACTTACCCACTAGGCATTCCCATCATAGCTAAGTTACCACGGATTAAATACGATGAAATTAAGATGAAAACATTGTATTTTACTAGAGACGACGGCATTATGACTTCGTTATTCTCTTACTGCTTTATGTGCTTTTGAAGTAATGACTATTTTTCTTCGAGTGTATTGTTACTGCACTTCCTTAAACAATTCATGTTCAACCGAACAGAAAATTTAGCAAGAAGGAAACAATAAAGATGCGAATATTTTATTATATTTCATCAGACTTGGCCGGCAAACACATTAATACATAAGAAAGTATAATATATACTCCAAGTATTGAAATACACGCCATCGTGTTGGGATTCAATATTTCAACATTAATTATGTCATCATCAGAAACGTTAATACATTTGTATAACAATCTAGGTCAGTATTCATTAGAACAATTGAAAGGTAAATGTCAAAGAAAAGTCACATTACAAATATTATTATGAAAACTTTACAAACAAAAATTATATTAAAAATAAATTGCAAGTTGATCAATACAAAATTTCAACACAAGAAAATAAAGAATCCAAAATTTACAAGGCGGCATCATTATACACATTTCTTATATCAATGGTTAGTTTCTTTTAAATCGAGACAACTTTATAGGCTTAAATATTAATTGTAGGTTATTTTTCGTCATTTATAGTCCTCATGTCTAAAACACCCAAAAATACATTAACCAAAACATTTAACATGATCAGGCTGGCTGCCATTTTACTTCGGTAATTCTTACTAAAAGCATTTATTGATTCGACGAAATATTTGCTTCACAATCAAAATTTATCTAATGTTTTTGCTTCCATAGTTTATAATCCTTGGACTTCTTTATTGGTACTGAATGCAATATAAACGGCTATTATTAGAATGGAATTATTGTTACTATGCCCTAATTGTCAAATATACATTCTGACAAAAACTATACAGGGGTGTTGTGTAGTGCCTACACGCTGTTAGTGTGTTCGAAATATGTAAACTAACAACCACGTTAATGCTCGTCGCACACAATAATTTTTATCATTTATATAGCCTATAATATTATTTTATTTTATGCACTTGTTTTTACTACAGTACATCGCGATGGAATATTTTGTTGCTAGGCCAGCTATGAACTCACGCAGCAAACTTAACGAATCTCGCTCACAGCGCTGGTTAACACGAATGAAGCTTATATAAACCGTCCTGACAATGCCTAGAAAAGCAGAACGGTTATGAGATAACAAGGTTATTGAATTAAAATAAAAGAACTGGAAAAATAAGGCAACGCTGAATTAATTCATAATAATAATGTTTACGAAACACTTTAACCTAATAAAAATTGTCTCACAAACGTTAGGCCTACCAAGGCCTACCTAATAACCTATTACGGCGTTATCACGCCCTAAAAATTATAATGTCCTATAAGGCCGTTATAACGCCCCAGTACGAAGTTATAACGCCCTAATTTTAGGTATATTCAGGTAGCCTTTTTGACTCCTTGGACATTCTTTTCGATATCAGTATAGAACGCCAGTGGAGTTTTCACGTTACCCTCTTAATTATAATGTATTCATTGGAACAGAGTAATAAAAAGTGTGATGCAAACCATTTCAGCTTCGGCTGCCGTTTTGTAATTGTTTTTTATATGTTTATACCTGAATAAATAAATATATAAAAGAGTAAAAATAACTATCTCTAGTGATACATGGGATAAACACTTATATTTTAATACACTTTGCTCTAGCGGCCCCAATTTGGAGCCACTTAAAATCAAGCTCTGGAGCGAAAAGAAATAGACATGTACAACCGACTTTTTTTTAAAAGGCATGTTTAAAACTCGGAACAGTTAAAGAGATAAACATTTTTTTAATTTAAAAGTTAAAAAAAAAAAGAGATGATTACGCCCTAATTTTTTTCTCCCTGCCCTGGCTTTAAGAGCACAGTGATACAGAATAGGGATATCTTTATGTATCAATTTTTAATACACTATGCGCAAGTGGAACCAATTTGGAGGTATCATCCTCATAATCCTAATCATCATCACCATGCGAAATGAATGGCAGGGGAGCCTTCCATGGGCTTAATCAGCGAGCCTTCCGTCCGTCTATTGGACGGCCAACAATTATTTGTGACGGCCACATTTACCGCGACGGCTTGGACGGCTTGAACTACCAGCTCGGCCTAGCCTACAAGTTGGGCCTAATCTACCTTCAAAACTATCGAATGTTGCATTAAACTAAAGTTAAATCAGACTTATCTCATTTACTAGTCGTATAGTATTTGGCCTTTGCATATCTCATTTTTGTCGAATATGATAATGTCTACATAGTAACAAAATAGTGTTTAAAGCTTGAAAAAAAATAATTCCTAACACCAAATGCATAATTCAGAACTGATAGCTATGTTTATATTAAACTTAGATTGTAACCACTTTTTCACTTCACACCAAAAGGCTTTTATAATACGACAATCTGAAAAAATATGTGATAATGTTTCTGGTTTTTGTCTACACAAGGCACATAATGATGATGTTGTTAATGATTTGTTGTTAATATCACAACTTAAATTTTAATAGTAAACAAAATATTGTAGGCCTAACATCTCTCGATTCGGGAGGACCAAGATTATAATTTACCGTATACTTAGACTAGGGCGAGATGAAGATTCATCTACAATGCTAGTATTCAATATTTTTAAGTTTGTGGCCAGTTCCATTCCATTGAGACCAGCGGTGGACCGAGATAAATTGTGTATTTTCCTCTTTTTTTTCAATGTCAGCCCCATCCATGGTTCTAAACATCAACTATGATAGGTGATTGTTTTGCAAAAATTCAGTAGCACGGGGAAAGTTTTCACGGTAAAAATAGGTTTTCAAAGCAGTTTTTACAACAGAA
>NW_022736365.1:56416-58304 GCF_011630105.1 Anneissia japonica | reverse complement strand
CACATTTGCCTCTCCAGTTAATACTTCATCCCCCATCAGTCTCTACCTTCCCATATTCACGAAATAAATTAAAACATCCCAGGAATACAGAGTGCACTTTAACAACCTTGAAACACAATTATCCTCCTCGGACAGCTTTCAGATTATTTTCGAGTCTAGGTTTCAGGTCCAGAATAAGGATCTGTCATGGAAGTAAGTACTTAGTCTTGGTTGTATTAGCCCTATGGGCCTATATATAGCTAACAAAATAATTATTTGTTGTCTATTTTTGTTATTTTTCCCATCTCCATTACAACTTTTATTTTTACAGGGGGAGGAGGGAAATGTAACCTTGGATACCCTTAGACGGCCCTTTCTACGACAGGAATGTGGTATATGAATTTCAAATCAATTTAAAACAATACTGGATAATTGAAGAGAGGTCTAATTAGGCTAAACAAGCGTATAATACTGTATTCATTCAATAATTGGGAAGTAAAATGTAACGTTTTACAGGCCAGTATATCCAGTGGGTGGGTTGGTGCCATCGATGCGTACGTACCCCATCAAATTTGAAAAGGCCCACATTTCATGAAAGTCGAGAATTTACTGAATATTAAATTAGTGATTTTCTGTGATCTAAAAACAAATCTATCCTGCCATGATTCGGAAAAACGCATTTTATCCATTTTGTTAGATTTTTGGTTTAGGGGCACCTTTAAGATGTAATCTATCATGTGAATTACCATATACCCAAAACAATATAAAACACATTATATCCATCCACAAGCAACACAAGTTGGAAACGAGCACTATATCCACCAAGCACTGAAAAGTAGGCAATCGCCGGTGCGTGTATAAAACGTAATTTCTTGTAGTTTGGATATAACTTGACCTATATAATGATAGCCTATTGATATACAATCAAAATTCTTCGTAACTATCTATGCTGAACAAGACTTCCTTATATTGTGGTCATATCAGACTAGTATTTCTTGGAATTTGGATACATAAGGTCAATAATCAATTAAAATTTTCTGTACTATCTATACAAAACATTTTAAGAATAGACTTCCTTATGATTTAAGGAAATATAAATGTATATGGGTCTGAAAGCTACGTGACAAAGTGTTCTATGTTTAGAAGTTTGGTATTTATTTTATAAAGTACAAGACACACATTATTCATGGTAAATTTTAACATTTTATATAAACTGGTCATTTCAACATTGTATAAAATCACTAAACAATGATGTTGTTTGTTCTCTCTAGCGCTACTAGCTCTAATAGCGGGTTTTGATAAGGGGAAACCTTTTTTTCCCTAATGTATGTGTCCCTATAATAGGGTTGGCAATTTTTTTCCTAGATGTATTGGTTAAATTGAGCAGAATTATTTTTCTTTATCAGGCATGCAAAATATAAACTAAACAACAATTTAAAGCAAAAAAAAAATAAAATAATGTAGAAATAAAACTTCAATCAGTAGGTCTATTAAAAGAAATAGTGGTCATTACAAGAAAAGTATTGTTTTAAAGTTACCAAATCGTTATGTTAACAGGTCACAGCAACGTTATTTTATTATTATAACACCAAACTGTAAATTAACATATTGCAATTTTATTTATTTAAGAATTTTTTTTTTAATATGGGATATATTCTAGATTCATAAAATTATCTTGCGATTGAAAGGTTGGTGAGGGACTTTGTTAGTATTGAGTTGTTAAGCAAAACTCATTGCGAACGGAGAGTTAGTAGAGCATTATGTAAAAAATATAGGTCTCTAGAAAAGTCATGTTAAAAAATATAGTTTGTATCGTTTTGGCTGGAATCAATGTGATCTCCTTTTTTTATTTGATGTATTCCTTTTAGCAATGTTGCTGGGGCCGAATCTAAATCTTTGGTAGGCAAGA
>NW_022736365.1:51608-56385 GCF_011630105.1 Anneissia japonica | reverse complement strand
ACAGGGGGGGGGGGGGGGGGTTGAAAACCAGGGGCCTAGAAAAAATGTGAGTAAACAACATAGCGTTGCCGTGAGCAGCTAGGTAGACAGAACAGGTAGGCTGAGGTGATCCGCCACTGTCCATCAACATTATCATCATCATCATCATCATCATATTTATGATCATCAGCATCATCACCATCACCATAATCATCATCATTATCCATCATCATCATCATTATCCTCATCATCATCATTATAATTATCATCAACTATCATCATTATCATAACTTGTCATCATCATCATCATAATAATGGTTATCATCATCATACTTATCGTTATCCTCATTACTATTTATTCTTTTATTTATTTGATCAATAATCAAGGAACTGTACAGACATAAAATTCCAAATAGGAACGAAGGACAAACATTGATTTGAAAGACGTTTACAACTAGAAAAGGTCTTGGGAAAATGGTTAAAAGAAATGATTAAGAGAACAAGATTGACTATTTTCATAATAATCATGATCACCATCATGGTCATGATCAACATCCACGGTGCTGGTGGGGATGATCATCATCCTTATTCTCATTATGATCATTGATCATCATTATCCTCATCATGATCGTCATCATGATCATGATGATGATTTTATTTTATTATTATTATGTTACCAAAATATACCTTAAGGGGAACTTAGAGAATGGAGAAATTATAGAAAATTTTTTTTTTTAAATGACGTTAAGGAAAAAAATAACATAATGTTAAGGGTAAAATAACACAAAAGATATTGTTTCATTTTTACTACTTTTTCTTCAGTTTTCATATATATAAAAAAAAATTATAAAGATATGATCTATATACCAAAAGATAGAAAATTTAATAAGGAACAATGCTATATATCATTTTTATGTATTTTGTATGGATACATGTGTTGAAATAATAGATATAAAAATGTCTACTCTAAACTGTCCAACAAAATCCGAACAAAAAATTGTTTCATATTTTACTACATATTTATTCACAGTTGACATACACTGAAATATATCATAAAAATATCATTTATATACCAAAAGATAGCAAATTTAATAAGGAACATTTGTTTTTAGAAAAATTTTTCTCTAAACTCAACAGAAAGTGACAAAAAACTCAGCTGAAGTGAGTAATTTATAAAAACGTCAAAAAAGTGCAGTTCTGAAAATTGATCTGGTTGTGAAACTATAGTATTATCAGGAAATTCGGTAGGCTAAGGGTTAAAGTTGAAAAACATGGAGTATTCCATACACTCCAAAAGTAGTACATGATTTTACTTTATGTTTAGCAACAAGAAATAACTCCAACATAACAGCTTAATGTGTCTGTAACATCGACTGTATAATTTATTTATTTATTTAAAACATCTTTATACAGGACAACATTTCAGAATGAACTGGTTTTCAAATGGTCCTGTATTAGACCAATTTAAAAAAAATTAAAATTAGATAAATATATACATCGGAAAAAAGAAGAATTATCATCAATCAAATATAAGAAAAAAGAGAAAGACAATCATAACAGCAGAAAACCATAAAAAGGCCTATACAATTTTAAAAATTTTCAATTTTTAAAAATGCAAGAAAATGACAATTAAACAGCAGAAAAACCATAAAAAGGCCTATACAATTAGAAAAAATGCATCAATCATTAAAGAAATGCTTCTTATATTGTGATTTAAAACTGTTTATGCAAGTAGAATGTTTAATAGAAAAAGGTAAATTGTTCCACACTTTAGCCCCATCATATCATATTATATCCAGTGGTCAATGGCGTAGCTACTGACATTGCAGCCAGCGCAAATCACTGGGCCCAAATATATTAATGGCCCAAATATATTAATGGCCCATTAGGCCTTACATAAAGCCAGTCCGACCCCTATTCAAAATTAAAGAAAAACAATGGGAAAAAAAACGAAATTATATTCATTATATTGTAAGTCTGAGAGTACAGTTTCCGGCGCCATCTAGAGGTGCTATAATCATCAATTTTCTTACCTCAGCCACCACCATAGAGGGGCTGAGGTGGTCTTCATCTTCCACCGGTGTAAATCCCTCCCTTGCCCCTTTACTTCGAATTCCCTGATCCGCGGCATTGCAATTGTTTAACTTCACGTGCCATCTATTTTGCTGATTATTTTACAACAGCTGCTGAGACCGAATATATGCCCCTCTTAAAATAGTGAGATTATCATTAGTACTTATAACTAACCTAGAGTAGGGGGTAAAAGAGGCAATTAATTCTCTGAGAACTTTAGGGAATTCCTATCACATCAAAGGGCCCGGCAATATTGCACTGGGGCCATTTCGCACCTACCACGCCGCTGCCTGTGGCGAATTAAAGGGGCCCCTACATTTTTTTGAAATTTTAAGACTGTGAGTGCCATTTCTGGAGATTTAAAGGTGTAGTAAACATACATTTTCTTACCTCAGCCCCAACTATGGTGGGGCTGATGTGGTATTTCCCCTTTATCAGTGAAAGCATCTCTGGGCACTATTAAACATTTGTGGATTCGCTCATATCATATTATTTATTTTGTCGTTAAAAACATTTAAAATGCAATGAAAAACATAATTTAAAAAATAGTACATTTAAAATCTAAAATGGAACTGGCGACCGGGACCCGAAAGGCGCCCACTCTCAAAAAGCCACCGGTCCCATCGTTACGCCACTAAATAGCGGGGAAAATAAATTAAGCTTTAGCCAGGGATGTCAATTCACCAATTTTTGTCATGTCATCCTTGGCAAGCCAAGTTTTGAGCAAGAAACATAAGATCAATGAAATTTTCAATAATGTTTTCACATACCATGCTTTATTGCAAACAGAGTGAGTATTCCAATGCCTAACAGTTATTTTCTCCACATTTGAATGGTTTGGAATGAAGCCAAAGTCCCACAAAACGACAGTACTAGGGAGCTTTCGATTTGCGCGACGAAGCGGCGCTAGAACGGAATCACTCATGCGTGACCGTCCTACCAGCATGTCTACGTTCTCTTCATACGTTGATTTGGCCAAATTGCCTCCTAGAATCCATGCCACGATAATTATAACGATCGCATGCGAGAATGTTGTAACGTTATTACGTTCTACGTCCTACGTCCTACCGTCGTCGTGTGCAATCGAATGTTCCCTACTGTTTCAACATACGCGAACACGTGCGTTTGTGGACAACACGTGAGCTTATTGGACACGTGCGTATTCCTGGCTCTGTTCTGATTGTCCAGTTGCTAAGTTTGATTGGCACTCTGGAAAAGTCCATTGTTATTTTAGATATTTATGTAGCTACATAAAACACTGAGCATAAACGTACGAAATTCTTACATTAAGTTCTTCTATAATGAACACGATTGTTGTTCTCAAAATTGTCAATAATTGCCTAAAATCAGTGATTACCTTTTTAACTGACAAATTAATAATGGGTGTTTTTTAATTTTAATTTTTGTTTAAGACACATGGGCCTACCAATAAAATTAAATTATACACCATAAGAAAAATGTTTCGTATAGAAAACAATTTGTATACAAGCTGAAATTATCTAAAACACGTTTTACGTAAAGTTGCAAAATGGTTTTAATCCAAATAGTATTTAAACTATGTAAAATATAAACACCACAAATATGAAATACCAGTGACGTATCTAGGAGTTTGAAATGGGTGATAGCGGATGGGGATGTGAAGGTGGATTTGGGGGCGTTGCTCAGTGATTTAGTAAGGTGGAGCTAGGTCGCAAGATAAGGTGATTTTTTTTTATAAACATATAGAATGTGACCAGCGTATCCAAGAAGTTCGGCTGATATTCAGGGTTTCTTTTAAATAAATGTAAATATATGATGCTTTATCAGCAGAAGCTCATTACGCGAGGCTTAAGGAGTCGGGATATGATTTTGGTAGTGAGCAAAAAAAAACCTGCGCTGTCACAGGATTTGAACCCAGGACCCTTGGATTGAAATGCAAGTTTCTTAACCACCAACTTACATCTCAACTGAAGTTTAACTACTTGAGAGTGAATTTTTGCTTCGGACATTTTCAATTAGTGTGGGTGGGGTGTGCGACTAGGGGAAGTGCGAGCTTTGCGCGCCCGCATTCTCCTAGATACGCCACTGTGTGATACGAGTTAAATATAAGAAACCAGAGTGAGATATTTACCTACATTATTACCTACAAACAAGTGCATATCTATATTTACAAAAAAAAAGGCATTATACAGTGCGGCATAAATGTTGCAAAACGATTTGCAACAAACTATTTGAAGTTGAACTTATGCATTTTTTTTTTAATTTGCTCCTTCTTTTGCAAACATGGGATGACTGAGTATCGTAAAACCTGACGACGCGACGCCGTCTGCTGATTGTCAGAGTGCCAGACTGAGCGGATCGTCATTATTTAAAACAATCCGTCGAATTGTGTTCACTGTGAGAATCGCATCGACCACCAACCGTCGGCGCAGTGTGTTCTCGACTTAAGTATTGGGCTTGGGGGAAACCGGATCATCGTCTGGCAAACTTGGCAAAGTTTCTTCGTAACCATCAATGGGTTTAGCTGTAGGTTTTTTCGAACCGGCAATCGGTTTCATCTCCAATTTCCCATATCTAGGATCATCAGTGACGTTTTCATCCAATTTTAGTGACGTCATGTTAAGATGGTTGTATTCCTCTGACTCTTCATCAAACGAAGGAGTGATGATCAACTTGTTGTAGTCGGTATTTACGTCTTCTGGGACGCCAGTAGGCTTATGTAGATGGCGATTAAGAATATCATATG
>NW_022736365.1:15440-49427 GCF_011630105.1 Anneissia japonica | reverse complement strand
AACTGATTACCTATACCTGTAGTCCCATACATATTGTTGTCCACATGTGACACCATTTGAGGCCTAGTCCTAAAACAAAACACAAGGTTAAAATTGAAGTATAATATTATTATATGCTATTCATGCTATGATTTTTAGTTTCTGATTTCCTATTAGTATTCAGTCAGTTGTTTATTTACTATGAAATAATACAGCCAAACAGTTGCATGATATTTGTTTTCTTTTATCAGTTCCGTGTAGCATACTTCCTCATGTCGACTCGCCTTTGGCTCGGCCAAGGCAATTCAACATGGCTCAGCCGACTTCTATAGCGATTTAGCGACCTGAGTAGCCTAAGCACTATCAACATTACTTTTATAGATAAAGACTCGGAGCTTAAAGGCCGAGGCATGAATGCTGCTAATGTTAGGGACGTAGCCAGGATTTTGAAAGGGGGGAGCCGTTATGAGAATTACAGGATCTCGGCGGGGTCAATGGGGTGAATCCCCCTCTGAATTAGCGCACACTGAACGTTCTTAGGACTGTTTGAGAGGATAAAGTGAAAATTGCAATAGACGCTTTATAAATAAGCGCAAAAATAATTATATAATAAATCAACAGTGGCAAATCCAGTAATTCGAAAGAGAGGTGAACCAGGGAGAGAGTTTCACAGACCGAGGAACCACCCACCTCAGCCCCACCATGGTTGGGGCTGAGGTAAGAAAATTTTATGATTAGGGCATTTCTAGATGGCCGGAAATTACACTCGCACAATTTTAATATATTTTTCTTTTTTTTTTCCTTAAAAAAATGAAGGGGGGGGGGGCTTTGAATCCATCTCTGCTCAAAACATTCTTTATCCAAAATAGTCATAATCACAAAAAATGGACATGAAAAACCAGATCACATCCTAAAAACAAACAGCAGTCACTAAGACATACACCAGGAGCCGACTCGCTGGAGTTTAATGTCATATACCCAGGGAAGGGCACAGATCTGTTTTGAAAGGTGGAGGGGGAGGGCATTTTGTGAGTCGACACCCACCTCAGCCCCACAATGGTTGGAGCTGAGGTGAGAAAATTTGAGGAAATAGTACCTATAGATGGCCAGAAATGACACTTTTAGTAAAATTCATCATCATCACATCACCATTAGTCAAAATGAAGCGCCAAAAAAATTCTCATGTTCTTTTATCAGGGATTTTTGACAACCATAGAGATCTTATTAATGTGTGTGTATAGCATAAAAAACAAAGCTTAAAAACATTGTCTTTGAGTATGTACTTTACATAGGCCTACTTCAAAAACGTGATTTCACAACCACCTCAGCCCCACCATGGCTGGGGCTGAGGTGAGAAAATTTGAGGAAATAGTTATAACATAGTTACACCCATCAGTACATAATATTGGCGCGTTTGTGACGCTTGCGACAATATTACATCATTATCACGTTGGATGAATAGATGGATCACCGCTGAATCTCTCCTGGGAGAAAAGTGTTTTTCAATTGAGTATTATAAACAGCAGTTTGATTGTAAATAAAAACACGAAAATATTGGAATAGTTTCACTGAAGCTACGTGATAAAAACTCGGATTTTATTTTATACATAAGTTTGGCTTAATTTATCTTACTTCGAAGATGTGCGTGTTGTCCCATAGTATATTGTCTGTTTTGGTGCTGTGTATCGCTGTATCACTGCCTACGCAAGGGGTATACATCCCCTGTCTCTTATACACATCTGCGTTTGACTCCAGCTCGTCGTGAGTCGAAAAATAATGGCAGTATAATTATAACACGTCAGTCATTTTAGGTTCCTTCTTAATTCTTTAGGTTTATACTCAATTCGATCATTATTTGAGGCCTAATTATTCTATTGTTATTGTTATTTTATTAGTTAGTAGTAGTAGTAGTAGTAGTAGTAGTAGTAGTAGTAGTAGTAGTAGTAGTAGTAGTAGTAGTAGTACGGTAGTAGTAGTAGTAGTAGTAAGCCTATGTATATAAGAGTATATTTCTAAGTGTTAAGTAAATTTTTTTAATAAACTGATTACCTATACCTGTAGTCCCATACATAATGTTGTCCACATGTGACACCATTTGAGGCCTAGTCCTAAAACAAAACACAAGTTTAAAAATGAAGTATAATATTATTATATGCTATTCATGCTATGATTTTCAGTTTCTGATTTCCTAAAAGTGTTCAGTCAGTTGTTTATTTACTATGAAATAATACAGCCAAACAGTTGCATGATATTTGTTTTCTTTTATCAGTTCCGTGTAGCATACTTCCTCATGTCGACTCGCCTTTGGCTCGGCCAAGGCAATTCAACATGGCTCAGCCGACTTCTATAGCGATTTAGCGACCTGAGTAGCCTAAGCACTATCAACATTACTTTTATAGATAAAGACTCGGAGCTTAAAGGCCGAGGCATGAATGCTGTAAATGTAGCGGTATATTATAATAATCATCTCAGTGAATAAAAATACATAGGCCTAAGTGATTTTCTTAGGTCTATTATATAAATTTGCACAGCTTGTAGTAGGACCCTTCTGTGTGTTATCTTGGATAATACTCCGGCTGTTAATTATACGGTAAGCGACAAAGAAAACAATATAAACAAAACTAAAAATTTGATCAAAAAATAAATAATATCTTTGAACATAATGTAAAACTGACGGTTTTGTGAATCTACGTTAAAACGTTGTTTTGGTCGAAATTGAAGTTTGTGTCTCTTCGTGGTGTCGGTGAAGTTGTATACATTGCAAGATGCATGTAATATTGTTTTCTCCCAGGCGAATTGTTTTTCTCCCGGCTCTAACAGGGAGGAAACTTTTTCCGACAGCGGGGGACCCCGGTCCTCCCATTGGCGTCACTCCTGGTGGGGCTTAGCGGATAGAGATACATCATCAGTTTTCGTCTGTTTATGCACATACTTTCTTCTACGGATAAAGTTTCATTATCTTAGCCTAAAAAAAATCATAAACTTATTTTCAATAACTGTTTTCAAGAATAAAATACTTGCCCCTTTTTCGATTTCTTTTTCATGAGAAACAAAATCATTACGATAATGCCAGTCAATATAATTATAAACAAAGACACAACCGATGCTGTAGCTGCAATGGTGGCCGTATGGTTATTTTCATCATCTTTTCCATCTATAAAAAATTTGTTTAATCGGTTAACTGATATATTGATTAATAGGTTGATTGATCGATCGCACGGTCAGTCGGTTGGTCGATTGGTTGATTGTTTAGTTGTCTGCCTGGTTGTTTTGTTGATTGGTTGATTTGGTTGATTGATTGATTGATTGATTAAAGGATCGGTACTGCAGATTAGTTAATTAATAGAAACTTGCATTTATAATTTTAATATATTATTGTATAAAATATAGAAATAATAATAATAATAATAATAATAATAATATTAATAATAATAATAATAATAATAATAATAATAATAATAATAATAATAATAATAATAATATGAATTTACATTTGTATAGCGCATATTGTGCAGTACCTCTATGCGTTATACATAACATTATAAAACAATCAGTATGATGATTATAAGTGGTTTTTGGTGTAGTCATCTTATCACCATATTTTTCGTCTGTTTTAATTATTCTTTATTAATCATTTATTCAATTGATTGATTGATTGATTGATTGATAACCCGATTAATCAGTTAGTCGATAGGTTGAGGTTTGGTTGAGTTGTTTTAAATGTTGATTAGGGAAGTTGGTTGGTTGTTTAGTTGGTAAATAAGTTGGTTGCTTTAATCGGTCGATTGGTTAGTTGGTTCAATAATTCATGTATTGATTAATTGCGTGATTGATTAATTGATAAATTATTAGATTAACTAATTGAATAATAAAATAAATTGATTCATTGATTAACTTTAAATTGTTTTGCTTGAATGATTAAATAATAAAATATATATATTGATTGACTGACTTATTATTTGATTCAAGTAGAAAGAAATTGTAGGCCTACTATACCATTAGTGTTTGGACTGTTATTACCTTGTCGTTTATCATCAGCGATTTTAGTCATCTTTTCATGATGTATTTCGTCCGTTTTACCTGAAATTTATTAAATTGATTGATTGAATTACCGATTTATCAACTAGTCGATAGGTAGATTGTTTGGTTGGAGTGTGTTAATGTTGATTAGTATTTAGTTGGTTAGTAGGCACTGTAGGGGAACTGGTAGGTTGTTAGTTCGCAGATAAACTGTGTTCTTTAATCGGTCGATTGTTTTTCTGGTTGATTAATTAATTTATTGATCATTTGAGTGATTGTTTAGTTAATAAATTATTAAAATGATTTAATAATTAAATAAATCGATTGAATGATTTTAAATTGTTTGCTTGAATAATTAATAATAAAAATATAGTTGATTGATTACTTGATTGATTGATTGATTTGGTGTAAACACCAAAGATAACCCATGCAAATCTGAATTAAACTTATATCTATTGGGGTTCTTCTGGTGGTAATTGGTCAGTATATCGGAAAACAAGTCATTTTTTTATTTCCTGAAAAGTGTACTGTGTTCTTTAACGTTCACATTGCCCATAATGCTTACACGGAACCAATCAGCGTAATAAACGTCCTGTCCGAAAGAAGGTTCGTTAACGATAGGAATCGAACCGGTACCTAGAGATTTTCATATTTTTGCGCACAACCAGTGGCTACCACCAGGATAAACTGACTGAGTAGGTTAGTTGGTTGATCAGTCAACCGACCGCCCGATTGAACAACCGACCGACAGACTGGTGTATAGTCCTTCCGAGAAGACTCGCTCTACCTCGAGAACCAGGTGAGCGTACCGTTCGAACCAGCGCCGATGTTATGGCTGTAGGTTGCGGTGCCCCTGCCTTAAGCGCTCGGACATTCGAGAGTCGCTTTGATTGATTGATTGATTCATTCATTCATTCATGCACTGAATACAAAATTTAAGGTAGAAAGATTGTAGTCTTACTACACCATTAATGACCTGACTGTTGTTTACTTCTTATCATCACCTATTTCTTCTGTTTTACCTGAAATTTATTCATTTATTTATTTATTCACTTGATTGATTGATTAATGTATTGATTAACCGATTGATCAGTAGTAGGAATGTAGGTAGATCGTTTCTTAGGTTTGTTTTAACCATTAGTTAGTTGGCTTATTGTTTAGTTGGTAGATAAGTTGGTTGGTTTTAATCTGCCTGTTGGTTGATAAAATCATTTATTGATAATTTTATTGATTAGTAGAATAATTAAGTAAATTGATTGATTGATTAATTATTAAAGTAATTAAATAATTGCTTGCTTAAATATTTGCATAATTAAAATAAATGGATTGACTAGTTGATTGTTTGATTGATAAATGGATAAACATGTCAGAGCAGCGGGCGGACGGATGGGTGAATGGGCGGATGGGTGGATAGATGGATAGATGAATAATGGGCTAGATGGCACATAAATTAGTATTTTTATAAACAATTCCTGAATAAATTTATTGGTAAAACATTTTAAAACAACTCATGTCTATGTTCAAGTTAATTATTTTTACCCAATCCAATTCAATCAGAACATTTATAAAGCGCCTCTCTTTACAGATACGATGCGCTGTACCCCACATATTTAGGCACCTCACAACCCACAAGCAGCCGTGATGTGCTTTTATTTTTCAAAGTTTTTTGAAAATATTTTGCAATTTGCTTTTTTAAAGAACGATACTATAATTATCGTTAACACCACTTTTTGTCTACTACATAGAATTAGTAATACCAATGTTCACAATCTTTCTTACCTGGATCTCCTGTCGTAGGAGTATCATGTGTACAGGTTTGCCACCATGTACTTTTACACACATTCTCTAATGCGTTGCAATCTATGCAAAATAGAAAAGAAAGTAAATCTTTAACAGCAAGCAGTCCAACAACATAACCACTTCAAGATAGTCCTACATACTGTAATCACAAAATAACCTAAAAAATGTGAATAACAAATATTTTAACAAATTATGTAGGTCTTTGATGTAGGTCTTTTTCTGTCAGTGTCAAAGCTAGACACTGACGGAGTGTCGTAACACATGAGCTCGGGCTCCGGACCATTTTAAGCCAGGACGATAAGCTTAATAGAAATAAAATAACGTCTAACATATACGGCGTTGGACCTTCAAAAACGCCAGAAGGTAGAGGACCGGAGAAGCCTTATCTAGGAGCCACTCACTACCACCATTACTAACAGCATACACGCTTGCAACTAAGAAATATTGGCAAACGATGATGTTGGTGTTGGTTCTGTCTTGGCGACCATGGTAGTTTTATGCTTACTTTACTAGTTGATCTTTGTCGGTTCATAGTGAATGTTTCCGTGTTCCAAGGAATGCTAATTATCCATATACACCTGAGCATATTAAACTAAAGTGGTATACCTTTCCTATTATTAGACTGTATTTCTACACCTTCCCCTGCCCACTACCTATTATACTCCTAATTTTGAAGACCTCATAAGAGGTCGGTTTTACCCACCACAACCAGAACATTCAACTCGTCAGAAGAATGGTTTATTACGTACGGAATCCTTTGAAATGATAGACGGTCTCCCTCTTTAACGTTTTCCATTTGTACGTTTCCAGCAGAACAGAACATCTTTGAGGTTTTCGTCGTTGGCTCAATGTTAGTGTCCAACAAACCTCAATGTTCAATCACTAACGTTTTATGCTATTTCTTGTTTTCAAACATTTTCTACCCTTATTTACATAAAGCGTATACAAACTATAATAATTATTGCCTTACCTAAAGAATGTGAACTCCAGTCGGAGAAAAACTAAAACTGGAAATTAAATAAATGATCAACGTTTATAACCGTTTCTATTCGGGGTATTATGGCGTACCTTTTTTGCATTTTTGTTTGCACATTGGTTGTAGGCTTTCACACACCCTTAAGTTTGAGCAAGCTATAAAAATAGAAGAGAACGGAAACATTACATCCTATATATTACATGCCCATAACACATTACAAAAGATCTTTGTAAATTCAAAATGTTGTAATTACGTTTTCAAAAATAATGTTACTAAAATATTTACAGTAAAAGATGTTTATCCTATTAGTACCAAAGCAATTGAATTGCCTTGGTTATATACTCTGACCTACAGTTGGACAGCGTGAATTATCAGTTTTGCTTTACTGTTGTTGGTGTTCGTTTCTGTCGACCATGGTTAGTGTTATTTTTTTTATTGTATGTAAATTCCTCATATATAGAACCTATAACCCCCCTTACAACCTAAGGTGGTATACCTTTCCTATTATTAGACTGTATTTCTACACCCCCACCCCCTTACCTATTATACTCCTAATTTTGAAGACCTCATAAGAGGACGGTTTTACCCACCACAACAAGAATATTCAACTCGTCAGAAAAATGGTTTATTACGTATGGAATCCTTTGAAATTCTAGACGGTCTCCCTCTTTAACGTTTTCCATTTGTACGTTTCCAGTAGAACAGAACATCTTTGAGGTTTTCGTCGTTGGCTCAATGTTCGTGTCCAACAAACCTCAGTGTTCGATCACTAACGTTTTATGCTATTTCTTGTTTTCAAACATTTTCTACCCTTATTTATATAAAGCGTATACAAACTATAATAATTATTGCCTTACCTAAAGAATGTGAACTCCAGTCGGAGAAAAACTAAAACCAGAAATTAAATAAATGATCAACGTTTATAACCGTTTCTATTCGGGGTATTATGGCGTACCTTCTTTGCATTTGTTTTTGCACATTAGTGGTAGGTTTTCACACGCCTGTAAGTTTGAGCAAGCTATGAAAATAGAAAAGAACGGAAACATTACATCCTATATATTACATGCCCATAATACATTACAAAAGATCTTTGTAAATTCAAAATGTTGTAATTACGTTTTCAAAAAATAATGTTACTAAAATATTTACAGTAAAAGATGTTTATCCTATTAGTACCAAAGCAATTGAATTGCCTTGGTTATATACTCTGACCTACAGTTGGACAGCGTGAATTATCAGTTTTGCTTTACTGTTGTTGGTGTTCGTTTCTGTCGACCATGGTTAGTGTTATTTTTTTTATTGTATGTAAATTCCTCATATATAGAACCTATAACCCCCCTTACAACCTAAGGTGGTATACCTTTCCTATTATTAGACTGTATTTCTACACCCCCACCCCCTTACCTATTATACTCCTAATTTTGAAGACCTCATAAGAGGTCGGTTTTACCCACCACAACCAGAACATTCAACTCGTCAGAAAAATGGTTTATTACGTATGGAATCCTTTGAAATGGTAGACAGTCTCCCTCTTTAACGTTTTCCATTTGTACGTTTCCAGTAGAACAGAACATCTTTGAGGTTTTCGTCGTTTGCTCAATGTTCGTGTCCAACAAACCTCAGTGTTCGATCACTAACGTTTTATGCTATTTCTTGTTTTCAAACATTTTCTACCCTTATTTATATAAAGCGTATACAAACTATAATAATTATTGCCTTACCTAAAGAATGTGAACTCCAGTCGGAGAAAAACTAAAACCAGAAATTAAATAAATGATCAACGTTTATAACCGTTTCTATTCGGGGTATTATGGCGTACCTTCTTTGCATTTGTTTTTGCACATTAGTGATAGGCTTTCACACGTCTGTAAGTTTGAGCAAGCTATGAAAATAGAAAAGAACGGAAACATTACATCCTATATATTACATGCCCATAACACATTACAAAAGATCTTTGTAAATTCAAAATGTTGTAATTACGTTTTCAAAAAATAATGTTATTAAAATATTTACAGTAAAAGATGTTTATCCTATTAGTACCAAAGCAATTGAATTGCCTTGGTTATACACTCTAACCTACAGTTGGACAGCATGAATTATCGGTTTTGCTTACTGTTGGTGGTGTTCGTTTCTGTCGACCATGGTTAGTGTTATTTTTTTTTATTGTATGTAAAATCCTCATATATAGAACCTATAACCCCCCTTACAACCAAAGGTGGTATACCTTTCCTATTATTAGACTGTATTTCCCCCCCCCCCCCCCCTTACCTATTATACTCCTAATTTTGAAGACCTCATAAGATGTCGGTTTTACCCACCACAACCAGAACATTCAACTCGTCAGAAGAATGGTTTATTACATACGGAATCCTATGAAATGATAGACGGTCTCCCTCTTTAACGTTTTCCATTTGTACGTTTCCAACAGAACAGAACATCTTTGAGGTTTTCTTCGTTGGCTCAATGTTAGTGTCCAACAAACCTCAATGTTCGATCACAAACTTTTTATGCTATTTCTTGTTTTCAAACATTTTCTACCCTTATTTATATAAAGCGTATACAAACTATAATAATTATTGCCGTACCTAAAGAATGTGAACTCCAGTCGGAGAAAAACTAAAACCAGAAATTAAATAAATGATCAACGTTTATAACCGTTTCTATTCGGGGTATTATGGCGTACCTTTTTTGCATTTGTTTTTGAGCATTGGTTGTAGGCTTTCACACACCATTAAGTTTGAGCAAGCTATAAAAATAGAAGAGAACGGAAACATTACATCCTGTATATTACATGCCCATAACACATTACAAAAGATCTTTGTAAATTCAAAATGTTGTAATTACGTTTACAAAAATAATGTTACTAAAATATTTACAGTAAAATATGTTTATCTTATTAGTACCAAAGCAATTGAATTGCCTTGGTTATATACTCTGACCTACAGTTGGACAGTGTGAATTATCGGTTTTGCTTACTGTTGGTGGTGTTCGTTTCTGTCGACCATGGCTAGTGTTATTTATTTGATTGTATGTAACGTCCACATATATAGAACCTATAACAACCTCACCCCTTACCTAATGATTTAATTCATTCAAATGATTTTATTTAATCGAAATAATATTTACTTTTTAGTTCTATAGGTATCTGATTCTTTACAGTCCATTTTTTCAGGTATATTTATGCATTATAAGAATTAATTTATATATCAAGAAAATCCCGTTTCACATTTTCTTTGACAGAAACCCTTCGTTCGACTCTGTTACCACATCGTTGTATTAGAGCAAACTATCAACAACAAAAAATCAGTAGAGAAAATAATCTTCTATAGCAAGCTTGCAAACGGAAGTAACAAACAGGGATCTTAAATGTGTAGTTTGGTGGTAGGATCCTGTGTTCAATTCCTATAAACACCCCTCCCCCTCCCCAACACTCAAAGCCGCATAAAGAGACTGGGTTTATCCAGCATCGTTGTATACCGTAATTGGTGAGTTAATTGCTGTCGGATGTAAATGAAATAAATTGTTATAAATCATTATTATAAAATGTTAAGAGGCAAATAAAAAAATAGGCCTACGTCTTCCAATGACTTCGAAGTTTTAAATTATTTCAGCTATATATAATCTATCAAAATTTAATTCTGATGATTGTGTTTTATAATGACAGAAAATAGAAAATTTGAACATGAATTGTGTAATTTATTGTCTGTATGTGCCTTATATGAATCATTAATATTTCATCCAAAAGCACGCAACAACAAAATTCTTCTCTTTCGTCAACAGAAATAACGTTATCATCAATGAGTAGACGGAATTAAATCAAGTTTACTGTTTAATTCTTTCCAAAATGTAGTATTTTTTTTACAAATAACAGTATTGTTTGTAAAAAGCAATTCATTGTTTTAATTTAGTACTTGAAAGAGTTTTTTCTCCATTTTTTATGTACTGTAGACAATATCTTTAACCCGTCAGATGAAATAATAGAAACTTAAACTTAACCTTCTTCCCAAACAAAACCAAGTTCTGCCTGACACTTATCTTTATCACATGTTATACGACAATTCTTTTCCATGGAGCATAGACCACATACATCACATTTATCTGGCTCATCAGTAGGTCTAGTATAAAAACAAAAGATGCTACACACTGTATATTAAAGCCCAATTCTCGGCAAAAAATTTACTGAAAAAAGAGTTTTTTTTTTAGAAAAATGAATATGTATTACTCTAATTATTATAAATCATGGAACAATATTGGCATAAATTTTAGTTTTACGCAAAAGGATAAAAAAAAAAGAGAAAAAGAGACTATTTCTCATTGGAAATTACCATTATCTCGAAGACGTCTTCGTTATCACGCAAATTCAGAGGTTGTAGATCGCATCCTCTGGAATGCTATCACTTTTGTATAGTACACTTAAAGCTTTGTCTAATTTGTCAAATTTTATGCGACAAAAATGTGATGTGCCAATTATATATGGGTACGATGACGTCATATCACATACTATCAAATTGTATCAAAAATGTATAACGTGTTCAATTCTTACTTTCCATTACATTTATGTGACGCTATTTTGATGAAATTTGATAGTGTAGACAAAGCTTTATACAGTCAATAAAGTACGTAGTATTTGTTTTTGTACTTGGCATCTCGCACACTGTCCCGCTTTTATGCATTAAAGCATGGAGGTATAATAATATAATATAATATAATAATAATATTTTATACCTCCATAATTAAAAATGATATTTGTATTTTATAAAAAATGTCTCAATAATTTTCTATCGAGGGGGATCTTGAGAGTGGATGGGTGAAGCCCATAAAAACACTGCAGGGCCGTCGGAACCGTACCGGCAGCACCGGCTATGGCCGGACCACTTTTTCTATAAAAAAAAAAAAAAAGTAAAAATATATAAATAAATAAATAAATAAAATATAGGCTAAAAGCTTAAAGGTCTTTGTAGCACAAGAACTTCAATCTCAGTATATTTCAAAGGGTAGATCCATAATTGTTCAAGCAGTGGTGAGGGGGAGGTGGGGTAGCAGGGGGAGCAAAACATGTTCAGAATAGATAAGTGAGTAGCACATAGCATTAATATGCATTGAAATGTTTAAAATTTAGAGGCAAAAACAAGGGGGAACGTGCCCCAGCCGGTGAGGGCAGAACCTCTACATTTGTCATTTTTTAAAACATGGTAAAATATAAATATTTAGGTCTGAATGAGTGTCATAACCATAATTTGTTTTGCAACTCCAACTCTAGAGTCCTTGATGAGATTTGCGGCGCCCGTGAGGGGAGGGGTGTCTCAGGGAGTGGTAGCATATCTCCCGTCTAGAGGAAGTCAATAATTTTAACACTGCTTTGAAAAAGCATTTTGACCAGCAGAGAGTGCCATTTCCGAGTGTCTAGAGGGGTCGATTTTTAAAATTTGCTCACCTCAGCCCCAACCATGGTGGGGCTGAGGTGAGTGAGAGGACAGTGACGGATTCAAGGGGATCTGAGCCGGCCGCTCCCCCATTCCCTTAATTTTCTTCAAAAAAGGGAGAAAAAGGGAAAATGTAAAACTTCAATTAAGTCTGCGATTGCCATTTCCGGCCATCTAAAGGTGTCATAATCATAAATTGTAATACCTTAGCCCCAACCACTGTGGGGCTGAGGTGGTTTAGATTTTCGGTCTGTCAAAATCCATGTCTAGGCCCCTGTATTTTGAAATCCTGGATCCGCCACTGGACTACCTATTGGGCCCCTCCCCAGTTAGAAAATTTCTGGATCCGCACCAGCAAGCGTCCTGAGTATAGTAATGCTATCGAAGTAAACTTTGAGGAAAACATAAGATATAATATTTCGTTCATGGTTGGCATAAACGGAGCCTAAGATGTCTAGCTATGTACAGGCTTTAAAACGATGGCAAGACCCGTGTGGATATTATCAAATATATCGTAAGATAATGAATACAATGTTTCATTCCGGCAAACACTAGTTGTTCAGTATAAAGAATAGACTAGATGGGGTCGTGGGTTGCGAGAGATCCGATGTTCGTGCATATATCTTCACCGTCGTCGCGATCGGTTCTCAAAATTATGCCTTCTATTTTACCGATTTTACGTGTGCTTCTGTGGCCCAATTTTGGTCAAAATACAATGTCTGTTTTAGATTTTATGTTGTAATGTTAATTTCGGATACGGTATTTCTCGAAATTGTACTTGAGTGAAAGGAAGACCTTTGAACAAAATTTAAAAAAAAATAAAAGTTTTAAATGCCGACCTGAATTATTGGAAAATTTAGGTCGGTCACGCAGGGCACACAACATAATTTTGTTGGCCTATATATATCTGTCTCTTATACACATCTAGATGTGTATAAGAGACAGGCTTTATACAGTCAATAAAGTGCGCCCTCTCTATAGTAAAAAAAAAAAAAAAAAAAGGGAAGCCTACACTGTCTCTTATACACATCTTATATATACAGATATATAGATAAGTTCTGAGTAAGTTTCAAAGGTTAGTTAAAAATAATATTCAATATTAGTCAAGGGGGCGACTTGGTTAAGGGGCGACTTTGCTAGGTGGGGGGGAGCGACTTGGTTAGGGGGGCTTGACAAGGGGGAAACTTTGTAGGGGGAAACTTTGACTGGATCTCTAAAATGTCTAGCAAGTGGGGACTCTTGAATCGGCCTGCAGCTGGATTTTTGTGATAGTTACTTATGATCAGGTCTAGTGTTAAATATGCATTTTTCATTAGTCGTTATACATGTTAAAAAATATCATTGTTAATACTGGTAATAATAAATATAAATATATAAGAAATATATGGCAACAATATAAATATACAACAACAAAATATATATGAATAAATTATTTAATTTTTATATATGTAATATTTATGTTATTACTATAGTATATTAAATAATATTAATGCATTCTATACAAATTAAAATTAATAAATAATATAAATAAAATATAGAAAAATGTAAATACTTATATACATACTTTCATATAAAGAAATAACAAATATATTACAACAATATAAATATTTTAAAAACAATTTTTAAAAAAATAAATAAATAAAATTTTGTGTGTGCTGACTGTAATGCCAGTTATGTCGGAGAAACTAGCCGACACTTCTCAATACGCGTGCGCGAGCACTTAGCGATAGATAGGAACTCTCACATATTAAAACACCTTAAGAATTCACGAAATGATGCAAACTTGTAGCAAGAACTGTTTCCGTATTCTTGACTCCGCCCCATCAATTCATCATCTCAAAATAAAGGAGGTATTACATATTCAATGGGAGCAGCCCTCACTCAACAAACAACTTTACCCTGTTAATTTAACTTTGTCATTCTGATTTTACTTCATTCCGTTTACCATTAATTATACATTGTTTTTATTCATGATCTTGGTGTTTACAACTTGATACGGTTGAATTACGTATAGATTGACGTATTATAAACTTCACCTCGTTTAAATAAGATTGCCTATATGGAATCTCTGTACACTGATGTGACAGTAGGATCTGTCGAAACATGTATGTAGCGTAAGGCCTAGCAATGGCTAGGCCTTATTAAATTTTTCAGGCATTGCCTGAAATGATCGTTCTCAAAAGTATCGTCATATTTTTGAATATTATGAGTGGTTTATTGTGTCATCGATCATTTGGTAACATTATTCATGACTTTGCTCACAAATATGAGGGGAAACTGACAATCGGCGATCTTCGTAAGCTTGAGAAAACAGCTGTTAAATCAAAGAAGGCGGAGTTGGACATTAACTTTCTCAAGAACTGCCAATTATTCAATGTTGTTCCCAAGATTATTTGTTTCAATTTGCCAAACGTTTCTTTTACCGATGGAATTGCAATACGGAAACGACTTTTGCGAAGATCATTGCCTGAAATGATCATTCTCAAAAGTACCGTCATATTTTTAAATTTTATTTAAAAAAAATTATAGTAACATAACATATTTAAAACATTAGAATATATATATAATATATAATAATATATACATAAATCATCAAAGAAAGGTTAATACAGTGTTCGAATAAAGGACATAATAACACATCGTGTAGCATAACTCTCAACGAATGTAGTCCTGTAAATAAATGAATAAAGAAATTGTGTAATAAAATGCCTCTAGCGGGACTCGAACCTGCGACCTCTCGCTGTCAAGGCGAGCGTCATAACCATTAGACCATGGAGGCTTCATGGTTAAACAGATTCAAATACCACCAGATACACTCCATTACACAATAAGTACGACTAGAAACAAATTTATATAATATATATATATATAATATACTTAATATATAATATATATATAATTTATAATAACTATATTAATATATATACATATAATATACATATATACATACATATATACACACATATATACATATATATACACATATATATATATATATATATACATATACACATACATACATAAATATATACATATATATACATAAATATATACATATATATATATACATATATATATATACATATACATACATACATATATATACATACATATATATACATACATATATATACATATATACATATATATACACAAATATATACATACATATAGATATATATACATATAGATACATATAGATATACATATATATAATATATAATATTATAGTAACATATATATATACATATATGTGTATATACATATTTATATGTAATATATATAATATAATATAATATAATATATAATATTATAGTAACATAATATATTTAAAACATTAGAATGTATATACATATACATATCTTAAATTAATTATATATATACATATATATATATATATAATATATATATATAATTAATTTTCATTATGAAACGGGCAGCAAATTGTAAAACAATAATACTGCAAGGGTGCCTTTAAGGTATGTAAGCTTCATTAAAAAATCTATAGGCTATGTTCTCACACGGCAGCTAACGGTTAGCAGGATCCGGATCCTGCTAACCGTTAGCTGCCGTGCGTCCATGCGAAAAAATCCCGATCCGGATACCAACAATATGATGATCGAATCACTGGCCAATAAGAAACTGGAAATTGTAAACGCGTACGTGTGATTAGTTGATGATAGAAACGCCCTCAACTTGCTTATCGATAGTGCTTGCTAACCGTTAGCGTATTCGGATACCGCTAACGGTTAGCGCTAACCGATCGGGCGTTCTCTCGCAGGTGCTAACGGTTAGCGCTAACGGTTAGCTCCCGATCCGGATACTATGGCTCTCGCGAGAACCAGGCCATGGTCATTTTTATATTTCACTAATTTTTCACCATGAATAATTTAATTTGCATTTTATACCTTATCATTTCAGGTTAATGAACTAAAAAATATGGCAAAAAAAAAAAAAAAAAAAAAGGGAAGCCTACATTTATATTGTATCTCCAGTTAAAAACAAACACAAATCAGTACTTCAATTACAATTACAAACCACTGCGGACAATTTTCAAGAAACTGTTTTTTCTGCTTCATATCACACTGAATTCCAGATTGAAAACCAAAGTCCAGTGAAGATGAGGGATTTTGGGACCAATATTCTTATAAACTCAAACATTAAAATAAAGCAGTTGGAAGAGATACCATTCCAAATTTAGGAATTTATTAACCCAAAACATTCTTTGCATTCGAGTGTAAGCAACACTCAAGTCGTAACCAGAAAAGCTAAGGTTATACAGCTTTCAGGAACCAAAAAGTTCAACACAAGAATTGGGCTAAAAATATTACACAATGTATGATGATTGATCCATCGTGTTCAGTACAGACAACTATTTGGGAAAATTTCATTTACAAAATTAAACATCCAGACTGCAAGCAAAAATTTTTGAAATGTTCAATAAGGTGTCAATTTGCAAGTGAAAATTTTTTTTTTTTAATATGTTTTCTGTAATAAACCGACTTACAATTAAGATAAAAGCCTTTATTGCTATCTTGTTACAAAATCGTGGATTCAGATTATATAGTTTTTAATTACCTTAAATGCTCAAAAAAGCGCCGCGTCGTGGCTCTTAAGAGTATATCATTTTCTTTTGTGTAACTAAAGAATTTGGATTATAAATACAATCTATACAGTGTTAAGATGAATAAATAACACAATGAATACACAAGTATTTCTTCTTTTTTTTTGGGGGGGGGGGTTATTAAAGTGTTAATTTAATATGCCCTATGATAGGCCCACTGTACTACTGGAATATGAGATATGTAACGTTGGAACGGGCATGAAAAGCGCCACACAAGTATTTCTTTTTATGACCTCAGTAGCCACATGTACCTTTTAGGGTACCTATTTTTATTATAGCCAATAGTAGTATAATAAAGTTCAAATACATTATTACCCATTTTTTTTCTTCTTGCCTTTCGGCTTAGCCTATTTATTTTATTTATTGACAGTTTTAATTTCTTCTTGAATTGTCATGTTGAAGAATAGAGCAATTTTGTCATTAGCCCTATAATCGTTTTGAGTATGGTGTGATGTCGCGTTTAATTTAGCATGTCATCGGACCACTTGTTGTTTACAATAAATTAAAAAATACTTCCGCGTATTCTTTGATGACCGTTGATTCTGCACTCTCTAAATATATCATCATCATACATTAACTGATGTGCCTCTGTCGTATTAATTATAGGAAGGGTCTGTTTTCAAATACCACCAAAGTGAGTTTGCTGTAATCAGCATGCTGTTAGGCAATATTTGTTGCCCATTTTAACTGCTAACTTGTTTATAATTTATAACAAAGTTAGCTATAAATTACTAAATTATAGTCTGATGAGTCATGACTGTTGACTACATCAAATTATAGTTTATCTTGTGCACATCTAGTTGTTCCCTTGCCCAATGTTCTCCCGGCTAACCGTGTTACGTCATTAGCGGCAGATTCAAAAAGGCACAGGTGCCCCCACCCCTTAATTTTTCGAAATTATATGGAAAAATAAGGTTAAAAATATATTCAAACTTAAGTCTGACAGTGCCATTTTTGGTCTTTAAGAGGTGCCATAATCATAAATTTTCTTATCTCAACCTCAACCATCATGGTGCTGCGGTGGTCCAGATTTTCTATCTGTCAAAGTCCCCCTCAGGGCCCCTTGTTTTTCTTGATCTACCACTGGTCATAATAACGTTATACCTATAATACTAATTTGGTGTTAAAATCGATTTTTTTTTTTTGTTTTTTTTTTTAGAAAACGTCATCAATTCTAACTAAATAGCTTTATAATCATGTAGGGTATAACTTAAACAACTATATAATGAATTGTTCAATTTTAATAAGGAACAGATATCGAAAGATATATAATGATAATTAATTTTGTTGCTCTACGATTGTTTGGAATATATTTTCATTTAAACAATTGAAATTCGTGATAATACGTTTTCAAGTATTAAAAAAAAATATGTTGTGACCGCAAAAGCAGGTCTAGCCCATGTCTACTGAGGTTAAAGTACATCTAGCCGTTCACAATTGAAGCTAGACTAAATTACAACAGTTTGATTGTAAGCAGACAATACCAAGTTGTAGGCCTATTATCTATAGTTTATACTGATATTGTTAAACTACTTACCCACCGGATTTATTCATCTTAGCTAAATTACCACGGAGTAAATACGATGAAATTAAGATGAAGAAAACTTCGTATTTTACTAAAGACGACGGCATTGTGACTTTGCTATTTCTCTTACTGCTTCAGGTGCTTTTGAAGTAATGACTATTTTTCTTTGAGTGGTATTTTGGTTATTTCCTTGAACAGTTGAATATTAATAACAGGATATTTAACAAGAAGGAAACAATCAAGATGCGCTTATGCTATTTATTCATAACACAGGCTTGGCCGGCAAACACGTTAACTTACATGACAGTTTTATCATCATCAATAATGATTTTATTAAGAAAGGAAATAATATGAAATGCATGTATATAAGAACCTTGGTTAATGTTCATTAAAACTATTAAAAAAGTCGCAAATTTCAAGACAAGAAAATATACAATTCAAAACCTACTAGGAGACATTAACATTATTAATATTTAAATATATATACACACACACACAAATATATCTGTCTCTTACACACATCTAGATGTGTATAAGAGACAGTACTTAGGCTGTTTGTCATCACTTCAAGATGTCTACCAATTCGTGGAAAAGGCGTATTAAAATCCAAATATTGGCGTTTGTGAGCAATACACTTTAATTTTATATAGGTAAGTAGTAAGTATATGAATAATTTTAATGCACTAGTTAGTTGATAACTTAATTCTAATTTGTTTTGAGTCTTTTTTCTGCATTTTTATAGGCGGTTAGACATGGCCTAGGCTAGGTCTAGGCTAGCCTAATCACATCAATTTAAAATCAAATTTGACATACTTGCCTTATATCTTAACTTGCAGGTGATTTTATTGGTAGACTAGTTTGTTTTTAAGTGTGTAAATATGATTGATTTGCATGCCAAGTGCAATTATTACCCTTGTTTTGCTTTGTTTTACCGTACCGTAATTCTCGGTTAGGCCTAGTTGTACGCCTAGCCGATATACAGAGTGGCCATCGTGTGGCTAAGGAAAGTTTTGTTTTTCTGAGTATGTGCAGATTGTGCTTATCTGGCTCATTTGCATAACAATACCGCACATAAGGCTAATTCAAGTTAGACGGCTTAAACCAGCCAGCTTCCTATCCTGGTAACAGTTAAAAGTCCTTGGCCCAATCACCACCACCAGAAAAACCCCACTGTAAATAAGTCTTCTTCTAGACTTTCGTGGGCTATCCTTGGTGTTTACACTAAATAAGTCCAAGTCAATCCAATACAAGGTCATAAGTAGGTTGAATGCTTTATATATACAAATTGACACTTTGCTGGACCTACCAATACAAAGACTTTGCCAATCCAAATTGTCTAACATACACTGTCTCAGTTGACACATCCTATTCACAGTCAAACATTACACGTTCCGCCCTATTTTGAAATTTTTCAAGTTTTTGAAGCTAAAGTATCCCCATAGTTGCGTCAAATTTCACAGCAGTAATTAAAATGTGGCAATATAATAGAATTATATAAAGTCATCAAATAATCGTTTTTGGGACGAAACATTTAGCCCCTTTTAAAGCACCAATACGCTTGTAAACATTAAAGCATACTAAAACAACTGGTTAAATATCTGTCATTTATAACCCCTAAAATGGCATGATTCGACTTGTTTAAGATAATCACTCACTTCCCGTTTCGTTTTAATGTTAAGTTCCCTATTAAAAATCAATTTCTTAATTTCTGTTGAAAACCAATTAGCATTATTTCATGTTTCTTAGTATTTTACGTGAGTCTATTCTGTTTAAGTCAATTATTTACGTTTACAAGATCAATATTTAACATTTCACTAACCTCTTTACAAGTTCTCACAGCGTAACTGTTTACGGTATCATGCATGTTAACATTACAGGACAAGACACAATTTGAAAAGAAAATCTGAAATAACGTTTAAAATCGTGTTTTATTTGGAATATGGTCTGTAAGGTAATTTAAACTTGTTTTTTCAGTGTAAATGCCCGTTAACAAATATCGAGAAAAGGAGTACCTAAATGTAATCCCTTGTAGGACACAAAAATCTACGTTCTGAATCTCGGATCTAGCCTCTTCCACGATGACCGTAAACTGTTTTCTGTTTGAAAGATATGATTTAAGACACAGCAATACATATTATCCAACCCAAGTTCACTTATACAACAGTATTTTGTGGTTAACCGATTCGAATACACTTTTGATCTAACGTGACTAAACCAATCACTTTGCCTTTGTCAACAAAATCTATCCACTGTTTAGATACATAAATAGGCCTAAGAGATGTAAATGTTGAGTGCAATGGTCGAAAACCAGACTGAAAACAACAGATACGATTATTTTCAAGAACTTATATAACTGATTAAATCTTCGAATTATAGGGAGTACACTTATTTATATTGGCCGGTAGTTGCTAAAATCACTACGATCTCCCGTCTTAAACAAAGGATTAAACCTTGCAATTTTAAGCAACTAATGAAATGTACCTGTAGTGTCAGAATGGTATATAATAGTGCGTTATCACCTGTGCAATGTACGACGCTGAAGGTATCCATACCCGTTGCTTTATTAGGTGATAGAGAAATCAATAATTTAAAAGCCTCATTAATTCCATCATGTTGAAAGTGGGTGGAAAACAATATTTGTGGCAGACAAGCCAAACCAGTCACTCGTCGCAAAAAATCAATTTTTAGTTATTATTATAGGGTTGAAGATGAAAATGAGAGCAATAAAATGGTAAAAGAATCATTTTAATCCAAAATTTTACAATGAAGTTACAAGTGTTTAAGCAAACAGCTGTTTCGAATTTTATGATTTCAGACAAAATAATAATAATAATAATAATAATAATAATAATAATAATAATAATAATAATAATAATAATAATAATAACAATAATAATAATAATAATAATAATAATAATAATAATAATAATAAACAAATTGTAATGCGCCGATTCCAAGAATAATGATCAAATGCGCAGTGTATGTTAAGAAGCCACGCTGTTAAAGAGATGAGTTTTAAGTTTAAATTTAAAATGTAGTAATAGATGTATCAGACCGAATGGAAGAATATTCATATATTCTCAGCAAGCAACCATTTGAAGCTAACCTCTATTAACCTCAACTCACAGTTTAACGAAATATTTTTTAAAATGGATAATAAACGATACAACCTTTAGACACAAGGGCCGATCATTATTGGCCATTGGCTCTTGGAAAATAAAACTTTTGTTTTATGAATATTTTCAACGGTCCTTTTTTGGTCTTCACATGGACATAACCAGAATTTTGAAGAGGGGGAAGCCGTTATGCGAATTACGTAGGACCCTGGCGGGATCCAGAGGGCGACTTCCCCCTGCGCACTCTGTACGTTCTTAGGACTGTTTTGAAAGAATATAGTGAAAATTTGAAAAGATGCATTATAAATAAGCGCAACAATAATTATATAATTAATCAACAGTGGCGGATCCAGGAATTCGAAAGAGGGGTGAACCAGGGATGGACTTTCACAGACCGAGGAACCACCCACCATGGTTGGGGCTAAGGTAAGAAAATTATAATTAGGGTATCTCTAGATGGCCGGAAATTACACTCTCACACTTAAATTTGAATATATTTTTCTTTTTTTTCCCTTAAAAAATGAGGGGAGGGGCGGGCCTTCAATCCACCTCTGCTCAAAACATTCTTTATCCAAAATAGTCATAATCACGAAAAATAGGCATGATAAACCTAATCACGTGCTAAAAACAAATGTATGGACCTTCGCCTCAGCAGTCACTTAGACATACTCTGAGTCAGATGCCGACTCGATGGAGTTTAATGTCATACCCATGGAAGGGCACAGATCTGTTTTGAAAGGTCGAGGGGAGGACGTTTTTTGTGAGCCAACATCCTCCTCAGACCCACCATGGTTGGAGCTAAGGTGAGACAATTTAAGGAAATAGTACCTCTAGGTGGCTAGAAATAAATCTTTATTAAAATTCATCATCATCAAATCACCATTAGTCAAAACGAAGCGCCAAAAAAATTCTCATGATCGTATATCATGGATATTTGGCAACCACAGAGATCTTAATAATGTGTGTGTAATATACCATAGAAAACAATGCTTAAAACATTGTATTTATTAGTACTTTACATACTTCAAAACCGTGATTTCTCAACCACCTCAGCCCCACCATAGTTGGGGCTGATGTGAGAAAATTTGAGGAAATAGTAACTCTAGATGACTGTAAATGACGCTTTTATATAGTAAAATTCATCATCATCCCATCACCATTATATAGTCAAAATGAAACGCCCACAAATTTCTCATGATCTTTCATCAGGGATCTACTTAATATCCAGGAAAACTTAGGCCTAACTATACTTACTAAGCTTTAACTTAACTATAATAATAATTAATGATCAACAAACAACAACTTTTTTTCGCATTTAGCAACATTTTCTTCACTTTTTAAAGTTATTATATTATTATCAATTATTACTATCGTCGTCATCATCATCATCATCATCACCATCATCATCATTATCATCATCATCATCATCATCATTACTTTTATTATAACTAGTAGTAGTAGCAGTAGTACGGTATTATTAAAGAAACTTAAAAATAATAAAAACCAAACTGAAGCATCAGTATCACATTTCTATATCTTAAAAGACCTGGCCTAATATTTATGGATTTAAGATTTTTTTTTAAATCACGCTTAGGCCTATGTGTTCTATTAGGCCTATATGTATAACGTACCGTACTGCATATTTACATGTTTTAGAAGTATTCATTTTTCCCAGGAAAGAGTATGTATTGGCTCAAGAACAAGCTTTAAAATTTTAACACTACAAATGGGTGGGGGGGGGGAGACCCGGCTCCACGGCTCCCCTGGATACGTCCCTGGTTCTTCATCGGTAGATGGACGACTAATAAGTTAAAAGTATCAACTTAACTAATATATAGAGGTCGCAGAATCATTTTAATTATATATAAATATATATAATATTCAAGTAATATTATCTATTAGCTTTCACCAATTTTCTTTAAGATCTTGTATGGATTTCAATCGATTCTAAATCTTTATCGAGTGCCTACAATCAAGGTGACATTCGAGATACGTAGCAGTAGTAGCAATTCAGTTTATTTGCAAGCTGTTTACGTATATACTGTATAAACTAATTCTTTGCTCTTATATATACGGTACATCCATCTGCAAAACAAGTATTCTAGACGCATTTGCCTATAAACCTATAAAGCCTATTACAGTATATGCAGGTAAATATGAATTTTATTTAAAGCTGCTTTACTAATGTGATACTAAATGCTTAGAAGTAATATAGAGGAATAGTAATTGCAGATATGCCAAATTCCTAACAGTATCTTTCCTGGGTAGATTATTAAAGATATAGAATTACATATAGTTAAGCATTACTTGTTTACCCTATTCTTTATCACCAATTCACAATTTCTCATATAGAACACTATGTGATTATAGCTTATAATTTCATAGTGGACAGAACAATCAAGGACTTATAACTTTTATAAGTATTTGAAACAATTAAGGGGTTAGTTAGGCCAATTTCGAGATATCAACTTTATTTACTGTCAAAGAGTTGGCAAATAGAGACCCCGTCAGAGAACCACCATGTCACAAATTAATCTACGACAATCTGCCACTCGAGACAGAGATTTCAGCATTGTGAATTTCCCTCCCAACACACACACTCATACACACACACACACACACATTTTCATTGTGTCGATTTAAAAAAAAAATCAACAACCCTTCTCTCCTCTCCCGCATTGAAAAATGGCTTATTACTGTTCTATATTTTTTTCTCTCTGAAAGACAGGCGGTAGGCCTTTCTCCATGATTAGGAACACATGTAAGGCGGTCAAACGGCATGGAAGTATACGATTTGGTTTTTATATACCAAAATTTACACCGAGATTTCAATTGTCCTTATATTGGTTAACAATTGCTTCTTCATATCCATTTTTTGTATTGTCTGTTCCCGAATCGGTACTGCCTTATAGTTGATCTGAACTTCTAATAATTGCTTCTTCGTATCCATTTTTCAAATTTGCTTTTTCCGCCCTGGATTTCCGCAAGCGGTTGTCGTCTTTAAATTGTTGTGAACTTTCACGAGTTACATATTCAGTTTTAACTTCACTCGGTAAAGTTTCTTCATAACCATCATTCGGTTTAATTGTACTTTCACCTGATTCTATTGAGAGGTTTAGTTTACCGTAGCCAGGATCCGTGACGCATTTATCCACGTTTGGAGATGTCCTAAGATGAGAATATTCCTCCGACTCTTCGTCAAACGCAGGGGTGGAGATCAGCTTGTTGTAGTCACCAGTTGCGTCATCCGGAACACTTTTGCACGAATTGTGATTTAATTTACTGTACGATTCCTTTTCAATATCATTCTGCCTCAACTTCGCAAAATAATCGTCAGCTTCTCCATCATCATTAGCATCAGTTGTGTGCGACTTCTCATTGACGTCACTATTGTCATCTCTCTGCATAGTGTAATACGCAGGTGTAGGTTTATCCTTTAAGATATTTGTGTTCAACAACGTTTCGCTTTTAGCTTTAATTGTTTTCAAAGCGTTGCAATTAGGTATTGAATCACTGTTTGGTTGGAGGGTCGTATAAGCTGTAGCATTCTTGTCTTGTTTGAGGTCTGTGTATTGTGGATCAATCTGTTCGTAGGTATTCTGTTGTAAGGTGGGTGGAATACAGTTATTCTCTACAGGTATGGGTGGCAGTGGCTGAGTCGCAACACTCGTTTGACCTTTTAAGAAAATATAAAGTAAATATATATGTTTTAAGACAATATAGACAGTTGAATAGGGTTTTTTTTTTCTTAAACTTTGTGTATTTTTAAGCAAACGAAAGCAATCATCAGAAATTGAAATGAATACATCGATGAATTAGTATTGTCGTCATTATCATTACACTAATATCATTATCAATACCACTATCACTACCAGTATTAATATGTATCTTCATCATTATCACTATCACTTTCTAGTTAATAACCTTCAAGGTATTCTTTCATATCATTAACATTATTGTTATCTCTATCAATATAATCAATATTATAAGCATTTTTTACTATCATTGGTCCATCTTATTTAGTGCCACAAAAAGTATTTATGCAGAAAATATATCATTATATTGGTAATAATAAGACCAAGTAGATTATCTTGCAATCAAACATGTTGAAACAAATTTAACTGGTGTTGATGATTTGGTAAAGACGTCTTACCTTCGAAGTCAACTTTCTGATTATGAGGAGCATACCTCACAATGGACTTTGATTTCGATCTTTGAAAAAAAATTGATTTTTAAAAATGAGTGTTCTGTAATGAATTTTTTATAAATCGACAGTAGGCCTAACCCTCCTTTTATTATTATTAATATTATTAATATCATTAATATTATTAATATCATTATTATTATTATTATTATTATTATTATTATTATTATTATTATTATTATTATTATTATTATTATTATTATCATTATTACAGTGTTATCATTATTATTACAGTATTATCATTCAAGTTTTACTTCGCTATGTTGGTTTCTAACATAGCACCGGGTCTCCTCTGGAGTCAAAGAGCGAGAGGGTTATAGAAAATAAATATTGTATACTGTAACAGTTCTTATGATTTTATAGATAACTAATATATACCCGTGCTCCGCACGGTGTTGGATGAATGTGGAAAGGTGGCGAGGTATATAGTTAAAAATGGAAAGTTGAGGAGGTAAACATTCAGGATGTTATGGTTATCGTGTCAATATTTTTCTAAAGGACCTCTTTGTAGATAACGTTTTCGGTGAGTGTTTCTGTTGAATAGTCCTTGTGAGGAATTATTTTCCAATTTGATGGATAGGGGTAAAGTACAATCTTGCATTAAAAATGTAACATTTTCATTTTTCTTTTTGATTGAAGTAGGTAAATGTAGGTCTATATCTAACAAGGCCATGGACTTTGTTCTGGCGGGTTTACAAGGAGTTGAATAAACTTTAGTCTAGCTATCTTAATGCACTATGGCACGGTTTATAATAAATATCTTGTCCCCAGGTGTATATGTCTTGTATTTTACCTGATCGATTACTAATACATCCTATTCATTTCTGATATTTTGAGATATAAGTCTATTTACGTTTATATTCAGTGTTCCGGTACCCCGTTACATAGGAGACAGCTGGCTGGCAGCACATGCATGTCATGCCGGCCAGCGTGCAATTAAATGCTATTAATGTGTATAAATATACTGTAGCGCGACAAGGTGAAGATTTATAATCTCAGATTATCTTGTTGTTATTGCATTATCGTTGTCATCAATATTATTATCCCCATCCTCATCACTGTCATCAATATCCTTTTCATTCACTATCATTATATTTACCCATTTCCTTGCTGTGTTTTGTGAATCCAATAACAAACTGTGATGAGACTTGCTATCACCACGATAACTAAGCACAACGGCCCTATAATAGCCCCAACGGGCACAGTGCTACCAGTATTGGAGCTATCATCTTTAGTATATGGAATAACAAAAATAATACTGTTCAATTAGTTTTTATCATTAAGATATAATAATGATAATAATAATAATAATAATAATAATAATAATAATAATAATAATAATAATAATAATAACAATAACAATAACAATAACAATAATAACAATAACAATAACAATAATAATAATAATAATGAAAACTTTTAAAGCGCCGGTATCCGTTTAAAGAAAACGCTCATGGCGCCCCTCCACAAGAAGTCAAAAATATGATCGACAAAAGAAAAAATGATTATCTATCTCTATATATATATCATAATGGATGAATTGCTCATCAACGCCATATTATGCAAGGCCCTATTGATGTACCAGTCCATACATTTTTTTTTTTTTGCATTTGTTTCAAATTATAGTTGAAAATAGGGTTCTTGCAAGAATTTTAAATAATAAATTTAAATTTTATGAAATGATATATTTCACATCATCTTAACCACTCAAGGCGCCTAATTGTGCAGTTTACACAAAGTGCGAGCGATGTCGCGTTGTTATGTTGGGTTCAAAAATTCTGCTATTTGATGACGTAATTGTGACGTTTGGGCTCCCAAAATGGTGTCAGTGGCTTTATCAAAACTTGCTAATGAGCAGTCCAGCCATTTTTTTTTTATTATTTTTATTTTCTTCACATCCAAAAGCAAGTACGGTACACTCACCACTTACTGGATGGAGTGGAATGATGCTTTATAAGCCAATTCTCTTATTTATTTTCAGGCGTCTAGAACATAAACATTTCGCGGGGGGCACGCCCCGGACCCCCTATGGTACAGTTATCCCAATCGGTCCCACTTTCGGTCCCCTTTTCGGGCCCACCTCTTTCGGACATCCCTAATGCTATTCAACCCCACCCGTATAATATACGGATCAGTGGTAAGAACTGCACAACCATTTCTACCTGGATTTGCAAGCTGCCCATAACAACAAAGGCTTACATAATCATGAAGAATCTAAACAATGTGAATAACATTTGTTTTATATTTTTAGGACATAATTTTGATGCCAGAATTAGCCAGTAACTACCAGCAGTAGTGGAGATGTAGCAATAGTTAGCAGCAGCAGTAGTAGCTGCAGTAATAAGTGGAAGTTGTGGTAATAGTGGGGGTGGTGGTGGTAGCAGCAGCAGCGGCAGCGGCAACGGCAGTGGTAGCGGTAGTGGTTGTGCAGTGTCAAGGGTGGTGCCAGAAATTGCTGACAAGGGGTCCGACATGTCCAAAGGAGGGGTTCGAGCAAAGGGGTCGACGAAGCCTCGGTCGACGGCCAGGAATAAAAACTCCTATGTATGTAGAGTTCACGGGGAGAGCTTAGTATGGTCCAAAATACGCCTTTAGACCACAATATTAGGGATTAGCAGTCAAACTAATATTTGGATAGTAGTAGTATAGTAGTAGAAGAAAGTATATTTCAAAAATTGATCAACATTTCTTACAGTACATGCCAGCATCGTTTAACCCTTCTCTACATTTTCGGCGACAAAAACTTTGTTCGTCTTCTTTCAGGATTTTGCACGATTCAGGCAACTTCTCGCAATCTATAAATATAAAATCAGGAAAAGTAAACGTCATATTGTCTAAACCATTCGAACCCAGGACATTCTGCTGTCCATGCAGACGTCTTATCTACTAGGCCATTGAGGCTTTGGTGGGATTTCAAATCCGATTGAAGTACCTAATTCCTTCACAATCAGCAGCAACACTTAGCATGTGGACCCAATGACCAGGGAAACCGCAAGGAAGAGGCGCATTATAAATGTCCATACCAGTACCAGTACCAGTAATCATGCGCATGCGTATTAGATCTCCGAAGAGATGTGGGTGTGGGTGTGTGTGTGTATCAGATATCACATATATCATATATCACAGATAATAATCAAATTAAGTTTGCTGCACCGTAAATCTATTAAATAGTTATAAATATTAAATAATAGTGATCGAATAGGAATATCTTGTAATAATCCTATCAAGCATACCCCATCGTCGAAAAGTTCCTTCTAGTAGAGGACCTGACTAAGATTTGTATGCATTTAATTTAGGAGAGAGTATATCAAATGTTATAGACTAATATGAACCCTAGGAACAACATGGGATGTGTGCCAAAACCTCTATCCAGGACGAAAAGCCAAAAAATGGCCACCTCCCCCCACCCCCCACTTTTTTTTTATTAGAAATTATACTATAAACAGTAGGCTAGACTTTATGAACATATTGAAAACAAGGGTTTTTCTTTTATAAAAGAACACATATGATGAAGGGATCAAATTTCAGAAATCTCACCTTAATCACGAGTCCCGTTCATATGAAAATTAGGTTAAATGCAAAATAGGGGCTACGCCCCATTTTTTACTGGGAGTGCTACTTTCAATAGTAGACTAGAAAATCATATATTGCAAACAAGAGGTTTTCTCTTACAAATGAACACATATATAAGGGAATAACATTCATAAGCACATTAGGGTAAATATACACCAAAAAATAGGGGCCACGCCCCTTTTTCTTTGGAAGTGTTACGGTACTTTAAAGCTAGGCATTATGAATTTATTAAAAACAAGGACAATCTGAACATTTTTTTTTCTTTTATAAATAAACACATGATAAGTGGATAAAATTTCAGGAGTCACACCATGGGCATGACATATGTCTTCTTCATATTTAAATTAACTTAAATATGTAAAAAATAGAGGGCACGCCCCTTTTTAAAATGTAAGTGCTACTTTAAACAGTAGGCTAAACAACCTGAACATTTTTTTAATATGAATAAGACATGATATGGCCATGGTGTGACTTCTGAAATTCATCCACTCATCATGTGTTCACTTAAAAAGAAAAACTCATGTTTGCATGTTTACAAACATACTGTTTAAATTGGCACTTCAAAATTGAAAAATTGGGCATGACCCCTATTTTTTTTGGCATATTTTAGCTAATTTGAATATGAACGAGACATATGACCACATTGATTTCTGATATGTTATCCCCTCATTATATGTGTTCATTTATACAAGAAAAACACTTGTTTGCAATATGTTCAGATACTAGCCTATTGTTTAAAATTGCATTTCCAGTTAAAAAGTGGCATGACTCCTTTTTTTTGTACAATTAAGCTAATTTAATTAAATCCTTGTTTTCAATATGTACATTAAGTGTAGCCTGCTGTTGTAGCTTACTTGCAATGAAAAAGGGGCGCGGCAATATATTTTTTGCATATTCGAGCTTATTTGCATATCAACGAAATATGTGACCACCTTGTGATTTCTAAAATGTTAACCCCTCATCACGTGTTAATTTATAAAGAAAAAAAAAATATATATATATATAAGTTCAAACTAATTTATTTAAAAAAGATTCGATATTATCTACTATATATATATATACATATATATATATATATATATATATATATATATATAATGATAAAGAATTCCTTCTTCGACAGAGAATTTCGTCTTTTTTATTGTATGATGGAATTGAATGTATATGGACCTAGTTTACATTATTGATTCCTCCCTAATGCTCGAATAGAATAAAATTATTTTCTTTCGCCATCAGAAATGCTGTCATCATGAATTATTTTTTGCTAAAATATTTTTTTTGTAAAATATACATATATCTTATAGGGGTTAATGAGCAATTCATTGTTTTAAGTGAATGGATATTCGAAGGATTTTCTCCCCCTTTTTTCTCCAAACAATGTATTTTTAAGTAGTTTGATAATTTAATAGAAACGTAACCTTACTTTCTTTGGAAAACGGACTAAGGTTTGTCAGACACGGATCATCACAATCTTCACATTTCTTTTTCAAGAAGCATATGTCCACACCGCATGCATCTATGTAAGTCTTACTATTTAATGATAGATAAATCAACAATTCACGTTAAACGACGACAATTTTATAACAAAGTACTATAGTTCAAAGATCGGTAGTAAAATATTTGCTAAAGGAATGTTGGCTTTCCCGCTTTTATGCATTAAGGGTGATACTAATGACATGTGTGTCAATATATTGTATCAAATATCAGCGAAATGAATTTCAAATGTAAGCTTTCACGTAACAGGCTAGTCGAGTTTCCGAGCGGTAAGGCAGGGGCGCCGGTAGCTACAGCCTTAAAATCGGCGCTGGTCCTCGCCCATGGTTCATTTGGTAGAACCAAGTCTTCTCGGATAAGGATCACTTAAAATGGAGGTCCAGTGTATACATCTTGCTCGTGTGCACTTTAAAAAACCAATTGCATCTTTCGGAGGGGAAGGGGTTACCCCGATGTTATGGTTCATTTCACTGTCGTTGGGGAATGATGTAAAACATGTGTCTACTAAGGAGCGCCTCTTTACGGCTGCTAGGTAGTCACGGACCACGCCCATACGCAATTCAGCACAGTGACGTTGCAAGTTATGGGTTATTCACCTACCTTTACATTTACCCTTTGTTTCTGACTTTCGGTTTAGCATCAGTTTCAATTTATTTTAGAAATTACTCTCGTTATTTCTTAACTATACAACTTATTAGGTCACGTTAGATCAGTAAAAAATCATCGGTGCAAGATATGCGATCTTTCTTTTGGTAATTTTTACCATAGGTTATTTTAAGTGTTCTCTTCAGTGGGGTGTCACGTTGCGTTCAATGTAGCTCTTTTTTTGGGTGGGGGGGTATATATCAATATATATATTTTTGTGATATTTTTGGTCAAAGTTCAAGGTCTCGTGGCTTGACCTATATAACTCTCACTAGTCCAGACATCATCGAGTAAGCAAAATATTGGACGATTTCAAGGGGGTCGGGCAAAAAAGTGTGTTGGAATCATATGGAAAGACTCCTGTTTCCAATTTAAACCATTCTGACTCCTCACCATCATTTAATACAGCACACTTTTAGGACTACATCAGCTTATAATTTATGGCGTGTGATTCTTAATATCATACACAACTACATGCCCCCTTGCGAGTATGTTTTACCCGGCTAACAATGTGTCTTAAAAATGTTATAATTTGTGTAAAAGCATTTTTGGCGCAGCGTGAACTGTTTGGTTTCACAGCATGGATGCCAGGGTTTTAATCCTCGCCGTTCTTCGCTTGTGTCCAATTGGCAAGCACATCTTTTCTCCACCAGAATTAAATATTGGTAATGGTAGAGGCAAATATGGCAGCAACACATGTGGACCTAATCACCAGTGAAAACAAAGCGCTTTGTAACCTAAAGGAAAATACCAAGTACCAATCTAATAACAGTTAAATAACACTAATGATTTGTGTTGCCGTTTTGTGTTCCAAGCTGTTTTAAAACTATAACATATGCACTTGTAATGTGAATCCTTACTGAATATCGTTGCAAACTTTTACTTCAACGTTAAATTCTGATACAACCTAATCACAACTTTAAAATATTATAATAAAGTTTTGGGTTTGTTGGATATTTTCAACAAATAAAAGAACTTTTCTTTATCTAGATAATGAATTGTTAAATTCCAAAAAGAATAAATTATCTAAGAGATATAATTATTTTTTGTCTCATCGCTTGCAAACAGAATACAAGTTTTTCGATTATTGTGTTCTTGACTTTGACCCTGAACCTTCAAAATTTAATCACTTCCAGATCTCTGGCAAGTTTGACAAATTTCTGATAAAAACTGTTTCAAAAAATTGCGACCTTGACCTTTAACCATTACCCTTCAAAATTCAAATACTTTGAGATCTTTGGTCAGGGAACATTGTGACCAAGTTTGACAAGTTTGTGATTATAACTATGGGCTGCAGACAAATAAATAAAAAAAAGTTTTTAGTTGATTGTGGCCTTGACCTTTGACCCTGACCCTTTAGAATTTAATCAGCTCTAGATCTTAGGTAAAGGAACGTTGTGGCCAAGTTTGACGTATTTCTGATAAAAACTATGGGCTGTAGGCTGTTCAAAACAAATAATATGCCAACCGAGAAATTAATAAATAAACAGGGGCAAAAACATAACCTCCTGTCAACTTCATTGTTGGAGGTAATGAGATCTTTGGTCATGGAACATTGTGACCAAGTTGACAAGTTTGTGATTAAAACTACGGGCTGTAGACCAATAAAAAAAATAGTTTTTCGTTGATTGTGACCTTTACCTTTGACCCTGACCCTTCCAAACTTAATCAGCTCTAGATCTTGGTAAACGAACGTTGTGGCTAATTCTGATAAAAACTATGGGCTATGGCACAACAAATATGCCGACAGACAAATAAATAACTAAATAAAAAACCAGGCAAAAACAAAACCTCCTGCCAACATTGTTGGCGGAGGTAATAAATAAATAAATAAACAGGGGCAAAAACAAAATAGAAAAATCGTGGAAGAACTTTTTTTTATTTATAGAAAAAAAATCTGTTGCAACAGCAGGTCTAGCGCGTGTCTACTGATTTAAAGTACATCTGCTGTAGCCTAGCTCATAATTATTACTAGGCTAAATGGACAGTTACAACAGTTTGACTGTAAACAGAAAATACATAGTAATATTATTCACAATTCAAATTGATATTGTTAAACTACTTACTTAGGCATACACTTCATAGCTAAAATACCACGGATGAAATACGGCGAAATCAAAATGAAGAAGACACTGTATTTTACTGCAGACGACGGCATTGTTATTTCTCTTTCTGTTTCGATCGGGTGCTTTTAAAGTAATGGCCTTATTTCTTCGAGAGCTGAGTTATTTTCTTGAACAGTTTCATGTTCAATTTAACAGGAAATTATACAGGTTTTTTAACCGAAAGGTCCACTAATTAATCTCAGATAAGATAGTATAATACGATACGATACGATAAATGTCGAAATGCACGCTATCGTGTCGGGATTCAATATTTCAACATTAATTATGTCACATCAGATATGCTCTTTTATTTATTTTTATTTTATTCTACTTTCACTGGATCAAAAACACCAGAAAGGAAGAATGGAACCAGTGAACAAGCACTTACACAAAAATAAAAAGATTTATGGGATTTTAATGTGACATGTGTATTCTGTCACAAGGGAAATTACCTTAATTCTTTCAAAATGGGATAGACCAATTTCCACCCCCCCCCCCCCCCT
>NW_022736365.1:0-15384 GCF_011630105.1 Anneissia japonica | reverse complement strand
GCCCCGGAAAAAATGGCCCCGGAAAATATGGCCCCGGAATAAATGGCCCCGGTAAAAATGGCCCCATATGACAGGTAGGTAAAAATGGCCCCAATAATCAAATTCTGTATTAAATATATGCATTTTTTTATCTTAAATAATTTAGTTTTTAAATGGAATCTAACATCAAACAAATTGCCATTTACATTTTTCTTTTTGCAAGAATTAATATTCAATGATAAAATATTTAAAGATAAATAAAAAGCCATGAATTACACTTTTTATTATTTTTTTTCATTTAAATGTTAAAAAATAGCAACAACATAATCAATAAATCAACATAAATCATGCATTTAATAATACTAAAATAATTTACTTGTAACCGATTTCACGGAAGCGGAATCACAATTTTCCAGAAATTCAATCTGTGTATTGGTAAACCCCACAAACAGTGGGTTAGTATGAACATCAAATTATTATTATTTTTTTTTAAAGAAAAAGAGAGTTCTACAATCATAATTATATGGTTTAGATGGGGTTTGCAGTGTGTTTAGAGGTTTGTGGTGTATTTGCAAGTATTTGTTCATAAAAAATCTAAATTTTAACCAAAAAATAGTTATGAATGTATTTAATTTTCTTATTGATATACCAAGTATTTGGTATATTTACAATTTTCACCTATAAACCTCTTAATTTCACAAAAGAGTGGGTTCTTTTCCAAACAAATACATCCTTCCTAATATTGTGTGTTTAGAATAGATTTTGTGCTTTAACTTTGGAAACTGAGATCATTTTAGATACTATTTCTGTATAAACTAAATTTTTTTTCATATTACTGTAAACCTAATGGGTTTTGATAAATTTACTCTGCACTACGGAATTTCCAATAAAAAAAAAAAAAATTAATTAAAAAGACCAGAGATTAAAAATAAGTAAGGCGTAACATATTTTTAATCTATGTTAAAGCATAACTATTTTTACATAATTTACTAAATCAAATTATTATTTGTGGCTTTTTTTTATTAAATCAATTAAGAACATAATCTCAAAACAAAATTTAATGACAAGAAAGATCGACGTTTCAGGTCCATCATGGAACCATTTTCAAGATCAAGTAAATTGAAAAAAAAACTAAAAACAAAAATACCAAGCAGTGAAGTAAGTAATTAATTTACATATCAATAGGGCCTACTGTGTGGAGCCACAGTGGAGCTAAGCAATAATTAGCCTTTCTTTGCAGATTAACTAGATAAACAGTTTGGCTTTGACTGAATCAGTTTGTTTGTTAAGTGTAGGTTTCAGTTCTTTGATCCAAAGCATTTATTTAATTAAGCAATCAAACTTGGATTTGCACTTATATAAAATCTTGAAATAATTAACAGTTTCGGTAGCACTAATATAATGATCTTTTAAATGTTGTCCTATGTTAGCTTTACTGTGCATAATCATTTCTTATTTAAAATAGAATTATTTAATTAATCAGTAACTTGTGTTTTTTTTTAATGAAATTAATGATTTTCTTTAAAAAGAAGCTACCCAAGGCGAGACTTTTTTATGCCTTGTTTGACGAACTCGCTGACTGTTTTACTGTACTGTTGTATTCCTACTAAGAAGTTTCTAATACTAATTTAACAGCATCTTTTTTAACGCATGCAATGTTACTATTTTTTTAAAGTTGCTTTGTAAGTTACAGCATTGTAACAATTTATTGCCAATATTATTATTATTATTATTATTATTATTGTCATTTCATAAAACAAATGAAATAACAAATAAACAAATTAAGGTTCCTGTAAAATAAGCTGTAACTGTAGTTTCTGATCACATAACTAAATATAGACTATTTAAATATTTGAAGATTAAAAAAAAATATATCATTTCTATTACCGAATTTTTCATTGGGGCCATTTTTACCTACCTATCATATGGGGCCATTTTTACCGGGGCCATTTTTTCCGGGGCCATTTTTTCCGGGGCCATTTTTTCTGGGGCCATTTTTTCCGGGGCCATTCTTACCTACATTCGGCAACATGACTTCTAAGAAGGGTTAATGGCTATTTTACATAATTAAGTCCTTGTTTGTACCCATTTTGAGTCCTTGAAACATTTGCCAATACACAGAAAAGAGAAGTCCACATAGTTCATCGCTCTACTTTTTCAAGTTTTCACCTAAATTTAGCCAGGATGAGTTAATTATCTCTCTTGTATATAAATATCCTACTGTTAAATTACAATGTTTATTATTAGATCATGGTTATGTATAAATTTGATATAGCAAATAAGTTGATTATTGTATCACTACTTGTAAGATAATTACTTTGGTGCTGACAGATTAAATCAGAGGAGTTATGCGCACATTATGTTTAGTCTCTGATTGCAGGAAGATTGTTTTACTTAAATTATCTTTTATTGATTGTAGGAGAATTGTTTAGGATAACAAATTATAGTGTTTTAACCATGAGTTGAATAAGGCATTTGACGGATAAATTAATCATATTGATACTTGTTAGTATATAGTTTCACTTATAAATATAAAATATATGTAAATATACTTAGGCCTATGATTATATTAACTATCTCTCTAAATGAAGTTTTATGATGTTTCTATACTTATTTATAATTGTATTAAGTGATTTGTATTTCTTAGCCTATGCTAAGTAAGTAGTTAACTTTACTTTTAAGAGTGCTATGAATGCCCTAATTGTTTTAGCCAGTGGTATGTGGTCAAGGCGACTGACCTTGAGATAGTTGAGGAAAATGCTACACTTTTACCATCTGCTGATGTAGCATAGCCTGAATAGGAAGGTCAAAGTTCGTAGACTTATCTTTTACTTTTAATCTTTTTTTAACAATTTAACTTACCTTTCTTTTATTTGTTTGTATATTTAAAACATGAAGTTGTTTACTAAGTGAAACCTATACATAGCACATGTGTGCTATATACAGCACATCTTTTTCTTCAGTTATTAGGTTTAATTATTTATCATTTAGTAATTTTAGTTCACCATTATGCTATTCTTTATACCGACATTTTGTTACATTAATTAGCATTTGTTATGATAATAGTATTATTAATTGTTCATAAGTTAAAAGGTACTTCCTTAATATGAATGATTATAGGATGTGATAATATAGGGTCGACTTAAGTATTGTTTAGCATTTTAGCTGTTTCATACATCTTTGCTTAGCATAAGACTTAATTGGTATTTTCTCTATTTTTTATCACAGGGTTTTTATGGGGTGCCATACGCAGCAAAATCCATGTTAAAATCAAAATGTAATTGCAAAATTTAATGTCTAATTTATCAAAACGTAGGCGTAAATTTCTCAAAATGTAAATCTAGTTTCCCAAAATGAAGTTCTAATTTTTCAAAACGTAGTTCAACTTTTTCAAAATGTAGTTCTAATTTCTTTAAAATGTAATTCAAATTCAAAACGTAGGTCTGACTTGATCAAACGCCCTCTCCAAATTCTATTCCAAAACGTAAATCAAAAACCAGCCTGGTTTGAAATGCAGTTGACAACGGTGTACGGTAAGAATGGCCCCGGAAAAAATGGCCCCGGAAAAAAGGCCCCGGAAAAAAGGCCCCGGAAAAAAATGGCCCCGGTAAAAATGGCCCCATATGACAGGTAGGTAAAAATGGTCCTAATAATCAAATTCTGTATTAAACTGATTTTCTTGATTCAATATATGCATATTTTTTATCTTAAATAATTTAGTTTTTAGGAATCTAGCATCAAACAAATTGCCATTTACATTTTACTTTTTGCAAGAATTATTATTCAATGATAAAATATTCAAAGATAAATAAAAAGCCATGAATTACACTTTTTATTTTTTTTCCATTTAAATGTTAAAAAATAGCAAAATATGCATTTATTAATACTAAAATAATTTACTTGTGGCCGATTTCACGGAAGCGAAATCACAATTTTCCAGAAATTCAATCTGTGTATTGGTAAACCCCACAAACAGTGGGTTAGTATGAACATCAAATTATTATTTTTTTTTAAGAAAAAGAGAGTTCTACAATCATAATTATATGGTTTGGATGGGGTTTACAGTGTGTTTAGAGGTTTGTGGTGTATTTGCAAGTATTTTTTCATAAAAAATCTAAAGTTTAACCAAAAATAGTTCTGAATGTATTTAATTTTCTTATTGATATACCAAGTCAGTCAATCACAATTGAATTGTTTGATTTTCTACAGTGTGTTTTGGGAGGTTTGTGGGATTTAGCAATACCACTTAATCCTACCATAATCACCCTACCCTCACAATCATACGCCATTTTAATTCTTAGCATAATTTCCATACATAACTATATATAATTCTAAGCCAGTAGTAGGCACTTGGATTTAGTTATTGATGAGTAAAAACCAAGTATGCAACTAAATTAGTTGCTTAAATAAATGTATTCCTAATTGTTCAGTTTACTGAAAGCAATACTTCTTTGAATAAACTCTATGCAGACAATTTATTGCTAAGTTTGCGAGAAAGTAAGCCTCTCCCTTTTCCCATACATGAACTTGTGATTCAAACACACAATTGATCCACATGCTTTAACTATTGTTTATTTGCATTGTTTATAACATGTAAAGTTAATTCATTTGATATTTAACGAAAGTGAAGTTTGTGGTTATCAATGAGTTGCATATTTTGGTAGTTGAAGTACTGTATACTGTATGTCATTCCTCTACTTTGTTAGTGAAATAACGTTTTTAAAACTTTTATTTCTACTATAAAAAATGTTATTCAATGGCCATTGTTTTTCGATTATCTCTCAGAACATTATTTGCATCTGCTGTAATTGTTAAAAAACAAATGCTTTTAAAGAAATTTAAAAAAATCACATATTGATCTCAGTTCAAAGGAAAAAATAAAACATATTTCTAACTTTACAATTTTCACCTATAAACCTCTTAATTTCACAAAAGTGTGGGTTCTTTTCCAAACAAATACATCCTGCCTAATATTGTGTGTTTAGATTAGATCTTTTGCTTTAACTTTGGAAATTTAGATCATTTTAGATACTATTTCTGTATAAACTAAATTTTTTTTTCATATTACTGTAAACCTAATGGGTTTTGATAAATTTACTCTGCACTACGGAATTTCCAATAAAAAAAAATAAAATTAATTAAAAAGACCATAGATTAAAAATGAGTAAGGCGTAACATATTTTTAATCTATGTTAAAGCATAACTATTTTTACATAATGAAATTTAGTAAATCAAATTATTATTTGTGGCTTTTATTTATTAAATCAATTAAGAACATAATCTCAAAACAAAATTTAATGACAAGAAAGATCGACGTTTCGAGTCCATCATGGAACCATTCTCAAGATCAAGTAAATTGAAAAAAACTAAAAACAAAAATACCAAGCAGTGACAGAAAGTAAGTAATTAATTTACATATCAATAGGGCCTACTGTGTGGAGCTACAGTGGAGCTAAGCAATAATTAGCCCTTCTTAGCAGATTAACTAGATAAACAGTTTGGCTTTGACTGAATCAGTTTGTTTGTTAAGTGTAGGTTTCAGTTCTTTGATCCAAAGCATTTCTTTAATTAGGCAATCAAACTTGGATTTGCACTTATATAAAACCTTGAAATAATTAACAGTTTCAGAAGCACTAATATAATGATCTTTTAAATGTTGTCCTATGTTACCTTAACTGTGCATAATCATTTCTTATTTAAAATAGAATTATTTAATCAATCAGTAACTTGTGTTTTTTTTTAATGAAATTAATTATTTTCTTTAAAAAGATGCTACCCAAGGCGAGACTTTTTTTATACCTTGTTTGACGACATCGCTGAATATTGTACATTTTACTGTACTGTATAAATGTATTCCTACAAAAAAGTTTCTAATACTAATTTAACAGCATCTTTTTTAACACATGCGATGTTACATTTGTTTTTAATTTCCTTTGTAAGTTACAGTATTGTAAACATTTATTGCCAATATTATTATTATTATTAATATTATTATTATTATTATTATTATTATTATTGTCATTTCATAAAACAAATGAAATAACAAATAAACAAATTAAGGTTCCCGTAAAGTAAGGTGTAACTGTAGTTTCTGATTACATAACTAAATAAACAAACCAAAACTTTAATATAATGAAAGAACTCTGTATTTATTTCATAAAATAGATGATTATATGAGATAAATAACACCTGGACTTTTAGACATGTTGTTTATATGGCATTTCAAAACAAAAGGCTTTTATTTATTTGCTACAGCATAGATTCTCAACCAATAAAAAATCTTTAAAAAAAAATTGACCAATTGAATTGTATTTAGTTGTCACTTACACAATCACAGTGTATTAGATTACAAAATTACATACATCCCGAACCACATTAGGACACCCCCACCCCATTTGACAGGTCGTCGGAATAAAAAAATAAAAATGTGACATGCCTGTCACAGGCTTGAGAGTGTCATTTCTGGCCATCCAGAGGTTCCAATTCTTTTGTTAAAAAAAATAGATATTTAATACTTTGACTTGTTTTCAATATAAAAATTTCGTGTTTTTTTCCGTTTTAAAATGTTTGTGCTCGTTAGCAATTTAGATTTATTGTTGATGTTATCCATGACAGCAATACGTACCGCGAAATACTAGGCCTCTAAAAGTCTCTATATTTGGTAGTCGCCACGTTATTGGAAATTTTTATTTCAAATTTCACGAAAATGGCTTATAACATTCCCTGCAAGTTCGTCGTTCAAAACTGGTGCCGAATCAATGTTTTAGAGCTTCCCATCAGAGCCATTAATAATAATAATATTAATAATTGACCGCAAATATAGTAACAATATCTAATAATATAAATAATTTAAAAAAACACTTAGACCTACTCCCAAAGCTACTCATAGGAGCTAAAAACTAATTTATTTTAGTTCTCAAATATGCATATTCTTTATGTTGATTTATTAATTAAATTTTTGCTACAGGGTATTTTACAGCATTTATTTATTTATTTATTATTAATTTTTTTTTCTTGAATTTTATAATTGAGGGCCATTTTTTATTTCTTTATTCAATTCTTGCTTATACAGTATTTAAATATTTGAAAAAAATATATATATCATTTCTATTACCGAATTTTTCATTGGAGCCATTTTTACCTACCTGTCATATGGGGCCATTTTTACCGGGGCCATTTTTTCCGGGGCCATTTTTTCCTGGGACATTTTTTCTGGGGCCATTTTTTCCGGGGCCATTCATACAAACATTCTTTGACAACAACACTAGAAATGTACTTTTGCTGCGTATGGCACTAGACTTGCGAAATGGAAATCAAAACTAATCATCCAAGCATGACGTGGGCTTGTTCCATTAATGATGCGGGAATCATTTTTTTCGCTGCAGTCCAATGCCGTGAACAACGCCTCCCAGTGCGTCTGCTAATCTTTAATGGTCAGGGTACCGCGATCACGAGCCCTATGCTTGGCATTATAGGTTAGGCTTATGTGGGCTGGGATTTGCAACAAGGTCTTGGACTAGGCCTCTATACTATAGTAGGAGGCCTGGTCCTAGTCTAGGCCTATAATATAGTAAAATTCTGTATAAGTAGTCATATGATTACAGGTTTACAAATTCCAAAAGGTACACTTTTTGAAACCTATGATTTCACAAAATCGTTCCTAATTATCACAAAATTTTAAGCATGCCTTGCATTATATATTTGCCAGCGTATCTAACCGTTGATTTTTAATACAGTAATGTGGCATGAAATTTGTTAGAAATTGATCGTCTCCGTTGATTGCAGATTGATCTACATAATATGAAGAATGTTCTATAGCAGATGTACAGGACAAAGTAACATTACTTTTTCAGGTCCCAAAAACACCCAAATTAATGAAAATTTTTAAATGAAATATTCATGAATTATGTGTTTGAGAAATCTATTATGTAAGACCCTCAAAATGCTACTTTGTCACTTTTCTCACATTAAAACCCCCTCAAGGCCATCTGCCCCTGGACCACCCAATTTCAAACTTTTAAAAACCTATTATTTCACTAAAATCGTTTCCAATTATCGCGAAATGCTATAGTATGCATTACATTTTTTTGCCCGTTGATTTTTAATAATGTGCTGAAATCTGTTGGAAATTATCAGCTCCAGTGATTGCAGATTGCATCCATATCATCTGTAGGCCTACAGATGTAAAGACCATGAAAAATTACAATTTCACAGTTGTGTTATTCAAGGGAGAAGAGCCCCCTAAAATTATAAAAGAAAATGGAGAAAAAATTAATATCATAATTGTCTTAGAGAGTGCCATTTTCGGCCATTTTGAGGTGCCATAATCATAAATTTTTCCTGTTTTTACTGTTTAAACAACATGTAATATAAACTATAATACCGTAGTTTAATTCAATGGGGCCCCGACAGTTTTTAACAATAAAAGCTGAGTTCTGATGTTTGAGATCATGCTTCTGATTTTGTGATCAATCTGCTTTGCAGTTATTTTTTCAATGTCCAGCAAATTTTAAATAGCATCCAAAATCCCCCTTTTTGGAATGTAAGGAGATAGATAGTGCTTTTCCTTTGTTGGATCGATTGTAACTCCTGATTGTAGCAACCCTAAAACGAATGGCACTTCAGAAATACAGTAGGCCTATACCAATTATTCTCTCAAACTTTATATCCTATCGTGTTGTCTGTGTTTTAGGTTAACTTTATTTATTTATTTTTTATTTAATTTATTTTTTTTAAGCGTACAGGTTTGGAATATTTTAAAATCCTTAAGGGGTCATCCATTATTTTCATCATTTTCACGCGCGTACAAAACGTACGCTGGGGGAAGGGGGTTGAAAGTGTGTATACGCTTTTCAAAGAGTACAAAAATAACGATTTGGAAATGTTAGCCTACGTTTTTGTACCTAGCAATTCACGAGTAAATGTTTAGTTTATCAATTGTTTATACACAGCGTCATCTTGCATCCCTGATTAACGATGTGTTGGTTAAAGCATTTTGTACTTATAAACAATTTCGAAATACAAGGGAAATGCACTCTAGCCAGGGGCGGATCCAGGATATGAAAGAGGGTGGTTTATAATGTCTATAAAAAAAAAACCCCAACATTAAAAGGGGTCCTGGGAACTTCCCCGGGAAAATTTGGATTCCTAGATGGCTGGAAATGAGCTTTCCCGATTTCTGAGGAGTTTTTAATGACCTTTAAGTTCTTCAAAATTCAAGGTTTTCTCCTCTTGAAAAAGATCAGGTAATTTTATCTCATTCTTTAGGCCATTATAATGATGAAAAAAATCAAAGACATAAGCAATATATTATTATATTCCAACAATATTGCGTAGAACGCACTTTCGTACATACATTATTACGACGCATTGAACCAAAAACAGTTTTATAATTTTATTTAATTGAAGGCTAGTTGGGCTAAGCATAGTTTGTCTGATTTGCCAACCTACGGTATATGCCTAGGTAGGTTCAGGCGCGGATTCAGCGGGGGGCCACGGGGGCCCGTTCACCCCACCCCTGTCAGTCACGCCGAAAAATATAAAAAATATTGAGAAGAGTAAAAGGGAAGAAAGAAAGAGGGAAAAAAAGAAGTGTACCCATGAGTTCATTGACGGATCCAACATAGGGCGAAAGGAGAGCTCGATTATTTTACCACTAACTAATTTTGAATTTTCTATGATTGTCAACGAACACAACGCTATTATCCCCGACGCATCAATCAGGATGTAAAAAGGCCGAAAGGCGGAGACCTAAAGACAGAGTTTTTTTAGCAGGAATGTAGTACCCAGCTATAGAACAGCTATCCATGCTCAGCATGGAGTAACGCCTACGCGTTCTCGTGCTAAAATCCGCAGGTCACCGGCCCTTTATAATGATTTTGATAAACAATCATAATTCTCTGTACTATCTACTAAAAATTTAACGAATGAACTTCCTTGTGTTGTGGTCATATTAAACTGTTATATTTTTAAAGACGACCATTCAGCAAACAACATAAAACAAAATTCCCACGTCGGTGCATGCATAAAACGTATAATTTCCTGAAATTTGGATATAAAGCGGACTTCCTTATGATTTAGGCCTAAGGATATATAATTGTATGCGGGTCTGAACTTTGTAGTTGACAAAGTGTTCTTCCTTATGTTGTGGTCATATTAGACTATAATATCACTAAAGACAATTCAACAAACAACATGAAACATAGAGCCTATATCAAACTTTTAGTTTAAAATTTCCGCTTTCGAGCATGCATATAACGTAATTTTTTAGATATATATTTTCATGACAGTCGAGAATGTACTGATTATATAACGAACTCGGGATACGACCCTCGGTTGACACTATCAAAGGGCCTGTTAATTAACCTTGCACAGAAGCCTGTCGTCACCTGCTACAATGCCTTCTCCTCCTTATCATCATCACATTAACATCATCATCTTCATCATCGCAATTATTAATTGTCCATGCTAAAATGGGGGAAATCAATTAAGTCAGTGTGTATTTATTCATCAATAGAAGTCTCGTAATGCACGTAAGTGCATTTCTCAGCATCTAGAAAAAACAAAACTCTGCGAAGCTAGGAGAACTCCAAGACTAAATGCAAACCACCCCCCCCCCCCCCTCTAAAATAATATTCCAGCGACGGAACAAGCAAACATTAGGTTTTTCTCCCATGTCCCCGCCCACTCAGGGAACACATTATGTGCGATAGTCAGGGTAAAGCTGGGTTTCCATATAATCGCTCACCCTATCGTAGACAGTTGCCGACAGTTATCGGGAAGGTTGAACCTGGTTTAACTTTTCCGAATGCGTTGCAGACGCAGACGAATCAGGGTGCATTGCTAGCTGCCTTGTGCAATCGGAAAGGTACCCCGATTCGTCTGTGAACCACAACTGACACGACTGTCGGCGATAGGGTGAGCGATTCTTGGAAACCGAGCTAACTCTGGATCAACGCCTGAGAGGTCCCTATTTTTAAAATTGTCTATTCCCTCAGCCCCAACCATGGTGGGGGCAGTGAGGTGGACCCTCATGCACCCCCTACCGCCAAGTCCTTCATCCGCCCCAGGGGTGTCTAAGAGAGGAGCATACGAGGGAGCATAACTGCCGTCGGGAGAAAGTCAATAAAAAAAAACACTGCTTTGAAAAAGCATTTTTACCGTCCGAGAGTGCCATTTCCGAGCGTCAAGAGGGGCCTATTCTTAAAATTTGCTCCAAGGGCCACTAAATTGTATAATAAATCGTCAAAGAAAGGTAAATACAATGTTCGAATAAAGGACATAATAATACATCGGGTTCGAGTCCCGCCAGAGGCATTTTATTACACAAATGCTTTATTCATTTATTTACAGGACTACATTCGTTGAGAGCTATGCTACACGATGTATTATTACTGTCTCTTATACACATCTAGATGTGTATAAGAGACAGGATCTAGATGTGTATAAGAGACAGATATACAAGTATTAAGGTACCAGATCGTCTGTGCAGAGTGCTCAATATCACTAGGGGTAGAGCTTAATAAATCAAATCAATATATATTGAGATAAAGAATTAAACCAATGATTTAACTCTTATGCGAACTCATCCGCTGTCCACAGGTCCCTCGATCCCTAGGGCCACGAAGGGCCCTACCCATTGGGTCCCCGATGTAGCGACCTGAGCCAAAAGGCCATGTTGATACCAGCATAATGTGTCTTTGACATCGACTGTAGGACATATATTATATATCCAGTGGTGGATTAAAGTGCCCCACCCCTTTGTCAAAATGTTTTTTTAACAAATTTGTATTATACATTAATACATTTGTTTTAAAAAGTATTTTTCAACGCTCATAATTAATCTTGCGAATATTTCCGATAAAATGCGAACGAATGCAGGCGGTTACGAATGTTACGAAATTACTGGACATACAGCGGATCCTATTTTATGCTAGGTACCTGCCTCCAGGCTTTTTTTTATGTGCGATGACAAACAAAAGTAAGTTCTTTGTAGGTAGACCATGTTTGATTTCACTAAATTTGACAATTTTAGGCCTAGGTGAGCTACTAATTTCCATGTGTTACTATTAGATAGTATTATTAATTATTGTTATTGTTACGCTAAATGAAAATTTGTTTTGACGTTTTATTTCGAGTCAGTTTCCGTTTTATAGCCAAGCCTATTTAGGCCCGCCGGTAGAGCGACAATTTTACTCGTACGTCGTTGACTCAAGCCCTTGCTAGAACTATACCTAGTTTACCATACATAACGGACTAGTAGCAGTCTGGCTTAATTATAAACTAATACTTTATGCCAGCAGTCTGGCTTAATTATAAACTAATACTTTATGCCAGGATGTGATTTATACAGAATCTCAGAATATTCAGCACTTCAAGTATGGCATTCCAAGGAGAGGAGAGCCTATTCATGAGATAGGACTAGGCCTAGCCTACTAAGGCTAGGTAGCCCTATACTGTTGATGTGTAATATTATAGCTAGTGCTAGTACTACGAGGGAGTTGTTGGTTCTACTACGGTCATTTCAGCAGCCATGTTTATACATAAAAGTTAAAAAAAAAAACATGTTGTAGCTAGGTAAGTAGTAGGACTATTGCTAATGAAGCTATAGGGCCGCCTAGGCTAGGTAGGTAAACATATCTGGCTAAACGACCTATAGTGTATCTAGGCATAGTTAGGCTTAGGCCTATGCCCTACTACTACTACTACTACATTTTACAGTTCAGTTAATAACATTTCTAGCAAGTGGGGACTCTTGAATCGGCCTACAGCTGGACTTGTGATAGTTACCTATAATCAGGTCTAGTGTAATTATTATTGTTATACTGCTAATAATAAATATAAATAATAAATATAAATATATGGCAACAATATAAATATATAACAACAAAATATATATGATTAAATTATTTAATTTTTATATATGAAATATTTATGCTATTAACTACAGTATATTAAATAATATTAATGCATTCCAGACATTCTATACAAATTATTAAACAATATAAATAAAATATAACGAAATGTAAGTACTTATATACATACATACATATAAAGAAATAATATAATATAATATAATATATAATATTTTAGTAACATAACATATTTAAAACATTAAAATATATATACATATATATATATCTTAAATTAATTATATATATATGTATATATATATATACACATATATATATCTTAAATTAATTGTATATATATGTATATGTATGTATATCTTAAATTAATTTTCATTATGAAACGAGCAGCAAAATTGTAAACCAATAATACTGCAAGGGTGCCTTTAAGGTATATAAAGCTTCATTAAAAATTCCATAGTCATTTTCATATTTCACTAATTTTTCACCATGAATAATTAATTTTGCATTTTATACCTTATCATTTCAGGTTAATGAACAGAAAAATATGGCAAAAAAAGAAGACATGGGAAGCCTACATTCATATTGTATCTCCAGTTAAAAACAAACAAAAATCAGTACTTCAAATTACAATTACAAACCACTGCGGACAATTTTCAAGAAACTGTTTTTTCTGCTTCATATCACACTGAATTCCAGAACTATTGAGAAACAAAGTCCAGTGAAGTTGAGGGATTTTGGGACAAATATTCTTATAAAATCAAAAATTTAAATAAAGCAGTTGGAAGAGATACCATTCCAAATTTAGGAATTTATCAACCCAAAACATTCTTTGAATTCGAGTGTAAGCAACACTCTACTTGTAACCATAAAAGCTAAGGTTATACAGCTTTCAGGAACCAAAAAGTTCAACACAAGAAATGGGCTAAAAATATTACACAATGTATGCTGATTGATCCATCGTGTTCAGTACAGAAAACTATTTGGGAAAATTTCATTCAGAAAATTAAACATCCAGATTGCAGGCAAAAATGTTTGAAGTGTTCAATAAGATGTCAATTTGCAAGTGATAACAAGTTTTTAAAAATACGTTTTCTGTAATAAACCGACTTATAACTAAAATTAAAGCCTTTATTGCTATCTTGTTACAAAATCGTTGATTCAGATTATATAGATTTTAATTACGCTAAATGCTCAAAAAAGCACCGCGTCAATTTGTTGTTGTAATGCTTGTGTTATCAAGATATTCATGTTCAATAATATACTATCAAAACATTGGTACTTCAGGTATATTATTAAAAATTTATTTTTTTTTTATTTCAAGGTGTTTGACTTTGAAAGTTTTAACGACATTTTTTCTCGTCAGTAAAGTGTGTCAATGTCTTCCAATAACCCGTATTTCCTGGCAGCAATTTTAAGACATTTTGTAGTGAAACGACCTATGAGGTTTTATGAGTAAATCAAAGTTATATAAATTTCATTTTTAGTGTATTTAGGTTTATTTTGTGGTGGGTATATGAAGAGGCTATTATGAATGAAGTAGTTATCTTTTAAATGGCTGAAAAAAGATCCAAGTTGGCATGGTTCTTCTGATCTCCGTTATCCCTCGCACGTATAAAACAACGGAAGTGATTTAAGTTTAGTTAAAACAAGGGCCTATTCACAGAAGACCACAGGGTCCCGGTCCCGGCGTTACGCCACCGAATTAAACCCAACTCAGTAAAATTGAATGGAAACCAACAGATTGACATTATTTTTATAAACCCAATTTGTAAATTATAAATATCGTCGCAAACAATTGGGAAAATAGCGATAAATATACTTCTTTACTTAACCTTAGCACTTTCACAAAGAAAGCGACAGGTCGAAATAGCGATTACACGTTTTTAGTGTATTCGCAATAAGTTAACTAACAAAAAACACTTTAATGCTCGCCGCACACACGAGGGTACTCAACTCAATTATAAACTTTAAATTACATTAAGGCCCAAACAGCTAGTTTTTACCCTGCTTTAACAAAAAAAAGTGCTACACGTCATTGCCGGCAGCTGTCGACGTCGTTGATGATAGGAAGAGCTACTACGCAGTGTGATATTGCAGAAGGTGTACCTGATAGATATGACGAATTAAAACGAATACGAATACATTATAATTCTTTTCGTTTATATATTTATTATACTATATTTTTATTGATTTTTTTCTAAAAGATATACTGCCTGTGATCAAATCTGTTAAAAGCAACTACAAATGAACCTTTCCAGAATGTTAATCAAACTTAACTGAACCAGAAAAGGCACGTAATAAGCGCTTGTCCCCACAAACACGCATTGTCCCACAAACGTAATTAAGTTCATCTTTTAAACCGGTCGTTAATGATATCAACGTCCAATGAGACTAAGGTATTAAACAGTAATCAGTCATATAAACTAAACATCATATCAATTAGATTAAATTAGTAAAGTAAAGTAGATTAGTCTTAGTATTAGTAGTATTGTACTTAAAAAGTTCACTAAAAGGACATTATCATTTCCCGTTA
>NW_022736364.1:0-1531 GCF_011630105.1 Anneissia japonica | reverse complement strand
ATATGTAGTCAAGATACAGTAATTCCAAATTACTAATACAGGAATAACATGGACGACTAAAACTGACACTGACTATAAAACAATACAGTAGGCCTTGACATATGGGAATATTTGAAATTCGTATTAGAGGCAATGTGTTAAAATAGCTTCTGTTCAATATATTTTTTAATGCTAGGTCAAAAATGATGTTGTCTGCTCTGTTGCTGAAACACAATAAAAAAAAATAATTTAGATGTTTTTTTTTTTACTCAAGGCCTAGGCGATATCCTTCGGCTGATGGCTAACCATTCCTCGGCTAGAAGTCACTGGCTTGAAATATGGTTAAGGTATTTTAAACCTTATAAAGTGTCTTTTTATACATAATAATAATAGCAGAAGGGTTCCTCCTCAGAAAAAAAAAATATTAAAACAACACCGTTCTAATCCAAAACCCTGCCATAAAAATTACATTATTACCTCCGCCAATTGAGGTTAGGTATTCACTGCTGTCTGCCTGGCTGGCTGTCTCTCTGTCTGTCTGTTATAGCAAAATTACGCAAAACTAATGAATGGATCATCATACAATTTAGTGGAATGATACATAATAATCGAAGAAAGACACCATTCATTTTTTCGGAGGGAAAGGTTAAAGGATAAGGTCAGGGTCACGAAAATTCGATTTTTTTACCCTCGAGTAGGCCTATAAAGGGAATTAATGTAATCGCTCCACGTTCAGGTAGCACTCAATAAAACAATGTGCCTGAACACTACTGGCGATTTTTATATTTTCTTGAGGGTATTCTGCAGCACTAAATAAAATGAATGTGCCTGAATATGACTGGCGATTCCATTATTTCATTATTTTGCTGCAGCCTGGGTATTGTTGGTACAGATACAGGCACTCCACTCCTGGAGTAACTGATAGGTATTACTTAACTGTGTCCCTAGATTGTTTGAAAGCAACGGTTTTTTGTTAGATAGATGCTGCACGCCTAGTGCACTTTTATATATCATCCAATTAAGGTGGATTTATTTAATGAGCAAGTAAACCAGGTGGTAAGTGGAAACTATGAGGTTTCGTTATTTTGAAGAATAGACAAATACAAAGTACAAACCAGGCCAAACAGAAGTTATCAGGTGGTGGGTATGGGAATTGTCAGTTAAAGGATGGTCTATCCATCAAAATGATTTGCTTTTCGTTTGTTGGCACGCAGAAAAATATCGTGGGTATGTATGGGGATCTCTTTTTGGATTAGAACATTCACTCCATACAACGCATTCTTCCGCCCTGTCCCTGAATATCGACCAATACACAAGCAGTGTATGGGTGATTCCATTATTTTCTTTTATGCTCGGGGATAAAAAAAATGAAATTTTCCTAAATTTGACCTTGTCCTTTAACTTTTCCTTTCTAAGATTTATTCAACTATTTCCTAGATTATTATGTACCATTCCACAAACTTTTATGATGATGCATTTCTTAGTTGTTACAGAAAGACAGGGGAAAAAACATAACTCCTTTGCGGAGGAAATAATGGGTAGGCCTACTAGT
>NW_022736363.1:0-809 GCF_011630105.1 Anneissia japonica | reverse complement strand
TTTTCATACTTCTCAATTACGAATTTTCTCAATTACGAACGCCTTCTTGACCAAAGGGTACGTAACTGAGAAGGTCGACTGCAGTCGACCTTCCCAATTACGAACTTCTCAATTACGAACCTTCTATTTTACGAACGGTGTTTGGCCGATGACGTCATCATGCGATCGTAAAACGATTTTAGGTAACTTTTTAAAGCTATTATCCATGTGAATTTTGAGTGCTTTTGTTCATTTATTCTATTGCATAACAAAAAACTTCAAGTGTATTAAAGCAATTGAACATCAATTGTGTTTTACGAGTCTTTATTTTAACAATTAAAGCATCGTTTATAAAATCACTAACGGCGATAATAAGACGTTGTAAAGTCATTGCCAATAAGATAAACTATTAAAGGAGCACCAGTCACTGGTCTCTTTCCAGCTACATGCCGATCTAAATTTAGACCGTCTTACAGAGACGACATTAGATCGCTGTCATCGTTAATAGCAACAATCGGTTAACATCAAAGGAGCGTATAGCTGTGGTTGACAAACTTTACAGGACGCGCGTCTGGGAATGAATTGGTTTACGCTTATGAACTTTGTAAACAATGAATAGGGTTTAGATAAGAAATGACACAGTGTTAATTTCAAGGAGTCAATTTAACTCCAAAAGTGGAGTTAATAAAAAAGGTACAGAACGACTCCTTTTCTGGAGTAATATTTACTCTCATATTTTTACTCCCCAAAGGGAGTAACATTAATTCCAAAAAGAGGGTGATTCCCATCCTCTTTTTGGAGTTAATATTACTTTCTTTGGGGAGTAAAAA
>NW_022736362.1:0-1053 GCF_011630105.1 Anneissia japonica | reverse complement strand
TGCAAATCGTTTTGAATTCAAAACTAAGAAATTACTTGCATCGTCTCTGGTTTAAAGTTCGATTGTTGTTGTTCATGGTTCTATGGTATTTCTAAAAACACATTAAGTAGACTCCAATGAACACAAATTAAAGTTTTGAGATTCGTTTTGGGACAAGGATCACGATATCACCTCACAATCTCTGATTTTAATTTTGCTGGAGTTAAGCAGCTTCAACTTAATCATATTTTTAGTATTGTACATGGAAAATCTCCTTCATATATGCTTGAGGACTTTTTCAATGTTTCGGATAGACATCAGTATAATACTAGAGGAGGTAGTTTCAATTTTCAGCTACCCCATAAAAATTCAGTCCATATATCCTCTTCTTTTTTTTTTATAATAGTATTGTTCTCTGGAACAGCATGCCAACTGATATTAAAGCTCTGGATATTTGGTCTACATTTAAAAGGCATGTCAAAAACTATTTAAATAAAATAAATTAATTAAATTAAATTAAACTTTGAAAATCCAAAAAGAATTAGTTTAAGTAAGTTAAGTTGAGTAAGTTAAGGTTTTTTTTATTATTATTAATTTGATTTTGGCTTTCTCGGGTTGCTTTTTTCCTGTCTGCTCTGAACTTATTCTTGTTTTTATTTTTTCTTTAGTTTCTAACGATAACCCTCTAAACCCGAAGGGTTTAGAGGGTTATCCTTTGCTTTCCTTCCCTTTTGCTTTTTCTTTCTTCTTAGTTTCCTTTTGATGTTATCTGTTTTTTCTTTTTGGTTTTCTGTTATTTTGTATGTTATGTGTTGCCTGCATGTCCCTGTAATCGTCTGTTGTTTCTTATTTTATGAAAGTTTTGATGTTTTTTTTCCCTTCCTTGTCTCGCGTTTTTTCTTTTGAAATAATTGATTATGATTATTATGTAATGGTGTTGTTTTTTTTCTCCTTTGTTTCTGGTTGGTTATTTGATTTTTTTACGGAAAGAGCAATAAATTAAAAAAAAAACAACAACAAAAAAACACACACACACCCTACACACACCAACATACACACACACACATACATACA
>NW_022736361.1:0-580 GCF_011630105.1 Anneissia japonica | reverse complement strand
TGGATATTATCACGCAACACCTTACGATGACGCTTAGCGCCTCCTTTTCCGAGCCCTTTTCCTCCCTTACCACGTCCAGACATTCTGATTATTGATGCTTCTTCGATTGTAAATTCGAATTGTGCTTGAAGTTTGCTGGCGTTACTTTATTTATTTAGTGTATGCGGACGTAATATGATTACTAGCGTTTGTTCAAGTAAGTTCTCAAGAAAAGCTATTTCCCTTTGTTCTCTCTGAGAGGGAAAATCACTATTGTTGTCTTCACAAATTCAATAATAAAAATATTAAATGTGAAATTAATTAATTTGTTGCTGACAACATTAATTTGATTTATATCGTAATTCATACAATGTTTTTTGCAAATTGTAGAATTGTGTCATTTTAATATAGTAGGCATATTTCGCCAACATTCTTCGGCTGAAGTAAGAATTGATTTTATACATAAGCAAAATAGGCAAACCGAACAAGGATTACGGTTTTGTACCATGTTTGTCTCGAAACCTCTTCTTCTTTTCCCTTCTAGTTTTCCTTCTGTTAAATGCAATATTAATTTTGTTGTTAACTTGTTTTAAGTATGAAA
>NW_022736360.1:0-755 GCF_011630105.1 Anneissia japonica | reverse complement strand
AAGAATGTGATTATTACTTAATTAAATAGAGATGTCATTGACTAAGGTACTAGCCCGTCTATTTCGTTACCGGTAGCAGATATCAAAATATTGAATTGGTGACGTTTGCTATGTGTTCTTGAAATCATCAGTAAAGAGTGTGCCTTTCTATAGTATTAGGTCAGACGTTAGCTATGCGTGTTTATAACGAGTATTTTTATTGTATATCTTCAATACAGGCCGTGTCCTACACGAAGCTAGGCCAACTTCGTGTGAATATTTCGTCATATAATAGCGCCTGGAAAACGTGTCGAGCCCCGGGCCAGATGGAAACGTCTGCCATGCTATTACTACTGTACATTATAAGACCTGTCGTGTATCTATCATTCACAACCACACTGTTATTGTACGAGTAATTTTATAACTACTGTACTAGTATTGCATCTGTACTGTCATTGAAAATAATAGTCTACACAAATACAAATAGGGCCTACAGTTTTCGAGATGAACAAATCCAATTTAAGAATAACGTAGTATAAAAAGTAGGCCTAAATCAAAACACCATACCATATGGATGTTAGTAAATAAAATGGCAGGTTATCAAATGTTGAATCATATTTCCAGAAATTATTTTTAAATGTAAACGATAATATCCTTGTTTCTATTCATCTTATTTTCACAGAATTCGATTAGTGACATTTCGATATTTGTAACAAAATTTTACACGTTGTAAAAAAGAAATATATTTACATAGGAAATAGATGATTCAAGCATGT
>NW_022736359.1:0-720 GCF_011630105.1 Anneissia japonica | reverse complement strand
TATAAACGATGTTTTAATTGTTAAAATAAAGACTCGTAAAACACAATTGCTATGCAATAGAATATATTAACAAAAGCACTCAAAATTCACATGGATAATAGCTTCAAAAAGTTACCTAAAATCGTTTTACGATCGCATGATGACGTCATCTGCCAAACACCGTTCGTAAAATAGAAGGTTCGTAATTGAGAAGTTCGTAGTTGGGAAGGTCGACTGCAGTCGACCTTCTAAATTACGTACCCTTTGGTCCTGTCTCTTATACACATCTAAATTCGTAATTAGGAAGTATGAAAAAATAGCGCACTGTAGATAGATTTTTTAACCATGTGTGTGTGCTTAACGATCGTCACGGCCTATTGGTATAGTCTATGACTGGTCTAAGTTTACACAAAATTTATACAATGTGCAGGACTTCGTAGCAAACAACAACAAATTCTAAACTATTATATATTATTACTGTATAGACGAACCTCTCTCCATTGTGCTATTATTTACCAAGCCATAAGATGAATCGTGCTCGCTCCTGCGATGTTTCCACACCACTGATGATTTGATCATCCGTTAGCCACTGATACCCTGGATCGTCTGCGTCTTCAGTCAGCCATTGAACAGGTCCCATCTACTCGCTATTATCGGCTTGGTATTCGAGTTCTTTAAACATTATTCCGAATTCAGCCGAGTCACCGTCATCATGATAGTTTCTTTGATGAGGATCGGAGT
>NW_022736358.1:0-561 GCF_011630105.1 Anneissia japonica | reverse complement strand
GAGACTGATAAAAATCAAATTACACGGTTGACGTATTGGAGGAACATAAGTATTTCATTGCACACGAATATTTCGTCCTGTCCTCGAAATTTCTCAACGTGAATAAATAAAAACATTAGAAAGTAGGTAAACCATGAGCTATGAAATAACAGTAAATAACAATGAAATAACAATAAGACAATGCTGGACGTAATTAGTTATTCGTGAAAGTATAGCCACTGGCAAAGCCAAGATCTCTGTTAGGCCCCTTAATGTGTGACTTAATACGGAGGATCCATCGTAACTACAACGTCTCTTTAGTTGATTTGTAGTCTACCTATGACAATGAAATGAAAATTTGAAATTGAATACCCGGATGAATTAAAATGGTCACTTACGGGAAGTCCCTTACTTTTATCTCTAATTGATTTTTTATGATTATTAAATCTGTATCTTAGTTTAGTGCCAGTCTCTCCAATATAATTACGCATGATACATTTATTGCAATAAATGATATAAATCACATTAGAGTGATCACAATCTAATCTGGGGGTGGTATTGTGCAATCTGTCCCATGTACAT
>NW_022736357.1:260-517 GCF_011630105.1 Anneissia japonica | reverse complement strand
ATAATGTTTATTGAGTAACGTGAAATCAACTGCACAACGAACTTACGTAAAATTAAAAGCGAACAAATGTTACGGTATTAATTCAGAAATCACAATGAGATGCTCTGAATAAGGCCATTATCAAATATTAAAGTTTACTTGGAATACAATCAACTTGAACGGATTGAAGCCTGATGACAAGAGAGAGAATGTGACGTGACCTCTGTCAGTCAAAACAAGATTGAGCCCTCAATCTTTTCATTTTGACTGCCACAGAG
>NW_022736357.1:0-194 GCF_011630105.1 Anneissia japonica | reverse complement strand
AATCAATTGCACAACGAACGCAAGTCAAATTAAAAGCGAACAAGAAGTTACGGTATTAATTCAGAAATCACAATGGGATGCTCTGAATAAGGCCAAAGGCGGGTCGCATGTAAAGTAAGACACGCTAGTAGCCCATACTAAGTGCAGGTTTTGCAGTTGATCCTTTACTCAAAGAGGGAGTAACCTAAGGCAAA
>NW_022736356.1:373-1047 GCF_011630105.1 Anneissia japonica | reverse complement strand
GCAGATATCGAAAAGGAATGGATACCACATTGGAAAAAATGTCTCATGTGATGTCGTGAATTGAGACGATTTGGGCTTGCTTTGCCGTTTTAAACATTGTAGGCCTACTATCTATAACTCTGAAATTGTGAGTGTAAACAGCATTCAATATAGTTGGTTCGCCTTGCTACCTCCGCCACCGAGTGTAAACGAATTTGAGCCAGTGTTGGTTTTTTTTTTTTAATTATTATTTATCATTTCCGAAATATCTATGTCATCACAAAGAGGGCTAGTAAAATAAAAATAAAATGAAAATAAAAGGTTCATAGTCATACACAAATTAATTTAAAAATGATTTTTTTCTTCTCCGCGGTAAGAAAACCCGGAAGCCCAATGTACGGAAAAAGAGTTTGGGCGATGTATATAGTCATCACCTGAGCACGTGGTGGAGGAGAAATTTCTATTATCTTATTGGCTAACATGTGATTTGGAGGCGTGGCTTCTTTGATGGACTCACCCAGGCGTGACTGCCGAACTTTGAACTTTAACTTTGTTTACGCCGTGAGTTCACGGTCCTACTAAATACCACACGGAACCACTCGCGACCACACGGGACCACTCGCGACCACACGGGTGCAAAAATGATAAAAATATTACCACACGAGAGTAGAAAACTACTTAATAATCAATAGAAA
>NW_022736356.1:0-333 GCF_011630105.1 Anneissia japonica | reverse complement strand
GATTTTTTGTTACAGGTTTTTCCGCCGTGCTTCGGAAGGTAATGCGGTGACATTGAGGTTCTGTAACGCATTCACGTCTCCAGAAATGCGTTCAAACTTGACCTCTAACATTCACTACGTACAGTACGTTACATTTTATCCTGCGTGTATGCCTATTGTATGTATAGGCCTATTATTCTACAATAACTGTATTTATTACTGTATCTGCTTTGTATTTTTTATACTTATGTGTTTTTGACTCTTATTATTTTTAGCCCAGAGACAAATATAGTTAACTTCTTATGAATAATGTTTTTAAAGATGGTATTTTGAGATATTTTCTATGAAAATAAA
>NW_022736355.1:0-661 GCF_011630105.1 Anneissia japonica | reverse complement strand
TATGTTAAGTTTTCAAATGTTTCTTGGGCAGTGAATTCAGGTATCAGATGCGAGTAGGACACAATGTAAGGTTAAAATGTGAATCGACTCGAATCTCGTACGAAATTATCGAGGCACATTGCCTGCAATTAGTTGTATCACCAATTCTGTAAATATATTTTATTTATTTATTTCTTGGGTTTTTTTTCCAGTTACCTATTACTACCCTTAATCCCATTCGCTTTGAGCAATTGTAAACTATATAGATATTAATTGTTGTTATTTCGATTCTGTTTTTTTAAAGACATATTATCCTCTGTAGAGGATGTGGGCTGGTCCTGAATGTACTGCAATACCAAGTCAGCCCGTGGCCAGGACGGAGCAAGCTCGTGTTCCATAACCTAAGTTCAAAAATCAGTTTAATACTCGAAGCTACTCAATGAGAAGCGTTTCAGATATTAAGCTGAAAAGAACAGATATTACACATGATCTTAGCCAAAAGGCCGAGAACCGATGTCGCACACCAATAACCATGCATTTAATATAAAAGAACAGCACGCTAGAATATTGGTGTTGGAAATGCTCATTAGGCCTAATTCTTATCGTAACGTGTATTTAAATAATATGTTTAAAAAAAATTATGTAATAGAATATTTTAAAGACTAACACAAAGTTGTGTAAT
>NW_022736354.1:0-765 GCF_011630105.1 Anneissia japonica | reverse complement strand
TATTTCATTCATCCATTAATTTATTCATTTAATCATTCATTTATTCATTCATTCATTCACCCACTTACTCAATCATTTATTCAATCATCCATTCATTTATTCATGCATTAATTCATTTATTTATTCACTCACTCATTAATTAATTAATATATTCATTCATTCATTCATTTATTCATTCATTTTCATTTATTTATTTGATTTTATTTANTATTCATTTTTATTCATTTATTCATTCATATTTTCATTCATTTTATTAATTATGGTTATAAAACACGTGTATTTTTAATTGGAACTAATAATAATAATTTTTTTGGAACAGTGGCGGATTTAAAGAGGGCCCAGCTGGCCTGGCCTGGTGCCCACCTGAAATTTTCAAAATAAAAAAATGGAGGGAAAAAAAAGAAAATTATACAAGGATAAAAGGATACAATAATAATAATGATAATAATAATAATAATAATAATAATAATAATAATAATAATATTCCATCCATTCGTCCATCCATTTACTCACTCATTCTCTCACTCATTTATTTTCACTAATTTTTTCACTCATTCATTCATTATTTAATTCATTCCTTTATTCACCCACTCACTCAACCACATATTCATTCATCTATTCATTTATTAATGCATTCATTCATTCATTTTCATTTATTCATTTGATTTTATTTATGCATTCATTTTTAATCATTCATTTATATTCATTCATTTATTCATTCATATTTTCATTCATTCATTTCCATTTATTTTGTTCATAGATTAC
>NW_022736353.1:0-1252 GCF_011630105.1 Anneissia japonica | reverse complement strand
TAGCGGTATTCTATCGGTAGATGCAGCGCTTTCCCGGGGTTGGAGTGCAATTTCCCGTGTCATCTGGTTAATTTTGTTGAGGCAGCCGTCGGTGATGTTGGTGGGATATCCTCTATTGGAAAAGAAGGACATCATTTCTTTGGCGCGTGTTTTAAAGTCGTCGTTTTGTTTACAGATTCTTCTGAGTCGAACTAATTGTGAGTAAGGGATAGAGTCTTTGCATTTGGGTGGGTGTGATGACTCTTAATTCAAATAGGTGTGTGCATCAGTAGGTTTATAGTAGACGGAAGTTGATAATGGTCTTCCAGTTGCCACTCACTTTTCCACTAATAACCACTCTCTGAAGGACATTCAAATTACCGGACTGACTTTGTGCAATGGATCAGATAACATGAGGAGAAAAACAGAAGAACGTATTATATATAAGCTGGTGTACGGTAAGAATGGCCCCGGAAAAAATGGCCCCGGAAAAAATGGCCCCGGAAATAATGGCCCCGGAAAAAAATGGACCTATATGAGAGGTAGGTAAAACCCCCCAATAATCAAATTCTGAATTAAAACTGATTTTCTTGAGTCATTATATGCATTTTTTTATCTTAACTATATTTAGTTTTTAAAAGGAATCTCCCCAATAATCAAATTCTGTAACACACAATTGATCCACATGCTTTAATTACTGTTTATTTGCATTGTTTATAACTTGTAAAGTTAATTCATTTGATATTTAACAAAAGTGAAGTTTGTGGTTATCTATGAGTTGCATATTTTGGTAGTTAAAGTACTGTATACTGTATGTCATTCCTCTACTTTGTTAGTGAAATAATGTTTTTAAAACTTTTATTTCTACTATCAAAAAATGTTATTCAATGGCCATTGTTTTTCAATCATCTCTCAGAACATTATTTGCATCTGCTGTCATTGTTAAAAAACAAATGCTTTTAAAGAAATAAAAAAAAAATCACATTGATCTCAGTTCAAAGGAAAAAATAAAACTTATTTCTAAATTTACAATTTTCACCTATAAACCTCTTAATTTCACAAAAGAGTGGGTTCTTTTTCAAACAAATACATCCTGTCTAATATATGTGTGTTTAGATTAGATCTTTTGCTTTAACTTTGGAAACTGAGATCATTTTAGATACTATTTCTGTATAAACTAATTTTTTTTTTTCATATTACTGTAAACATAATGGGTTTTGATAAATTTACTCTGCACTACGGAATTTCCAATAAAAAAAAAAGAAAATTAATT
>NW_022736352.1:342-779 GCF_011630105.1 Anneissia japonica | reverse complement strand
TATTTTCGCATTTCAAATGAATACGTTCTTCAAAAGTGCTTACACGTGTTTTCTATTATTCTCTTGTGCAATATTCTACATAGACCAACTTGATTCTATCCTTTCTTTAAAGTCTTCTGATTTTTTACCGTTGTATATTCATATATGTATGTGGGATTTTTGTAATCGTATATTTATACCTTCTTTAAATTATTTTGCATTATTTGTTTTATATTAATTTTTAATTCATATAATAACATTGTTGTTTGAACTTTTGAAATTTTACATTTTTAAATTGTTTTAAGTATTTCGGGAGTAACTGCTTCGTAGATTTGTTTTTTACGTTTCGTGCATTTTATTTATTTTTTTCTAATTCTAATTTCTTTTACTTTTAACTTACAGTGATTTTTCTATTTTTTTTTTTTTTTTTTTTTTTTTTTTTTTTTTTTTTTTTTTTT
>NW_022736352.1:0-309 GCF_011630105.1 Anneissia japonica | reverse complement strand
CTGACTTTATCTTTTTTCGTCTCTGAATTTTAACAGTTTATCTAATTAATATTCTTGCTTAACATAAAGGGTTTTTTTTCTTTTATTATTCTTAAATGTGATTTTGAATTCATGTTTTACATGTTTTTAAATTTGACTAGGTTTTGCTCTATGGATTTTACTTTTATATGGCTATCGTTTATAAAAGCATTTTACTTAAAAAGTGTTTCATTTTTTTTTTCAGTTGAAGTATTGTACGTAATAATCTTTTATTATTCTTAAATGTGATTTTGAATTCATGTTTTACATGTTTTTAAATTTGACTAGGTT
>NW_022736351.1:0-654 GCF_011630105.1 Anneissia japonica | reverse complement strand
GAATTACTAATAATACCCCTCCTCCCCCTCACTATGGAACCAGTGGCGGATCCAGAAATCCGAAAAAGAGGTGGCCAGAAAGTCAATTTTACAGATAGCGGCTCCAAATTACCCCAGACCAGCGGTGACGCCAGAAATTGCAGACAAGGGCAAAATCGCCGAATGAGGGCTCGGAACCAACGGGCCGACTAGAGGCTCGGTCAACGGCCCAGAATAAGAAATTCTTGGTAGGGTTCAACGGGGACTTACTATAATCTAAAATGGGCTTTTAGAACACAATATTACGGATCAGCAATCAAAATAACGTTGTTTGGATAAGCAAATTGTTTTTTTTTAAATTGTTGATGTCACCCAATGGTACCACCTCTGCCTCAGACCCACCATAGTTGGGCCGGACGCGTATTTTTTTTCTGCAGTACACATAAGCAAATATATGTTTCTTTTAGCCATTTAGAATGTAGGAAGCCTAAAATGACGTCAGATAACTATTGAATAATTAATCAGCAGTGAGACTCGCTTCCTTTGCTGCTAACAATGGCTAAACATTCCTCTCGCGTGTTTACAAGGGAGCTCTGAGTCATAAAATGAGAAGGGTGGGTTATTGAAATTATTAACAGCATGGTTTCCTACTACATAGGGTGGGTTATTTATTAA
>NW_022736350.1:3259-10743 GCF_011630105.1 Anneissia japonica | reverse complement strand
AAAGATTACTTTTTCAAACTATATTTCAAGTTTATGGTGTTTCAAAATGGCAATGGTTAAATAATATTAAGAAAAGTCTCAGTAATTGTAATTTATTAGATAGTTTCAATCTTAACTTATCATATACACTGACTAAAGATTTTAAAGAAATGAATAATATATATAATAAATCAAACTGGTTTGATCATGCTTAAAGGAAGTCGTCACTTAATGACTACATCAGATATAAATCTAAACCAAATTTTGAGATATGAGATACCTCCTTGACAAATGTAACTTTTCAGAAGCATTTATTTTTATAGCTCGATCAAACTCGCTTGATTTAGAAGGTCGCAAAGAATCCTGGTCAACTTTAAACACAGGTCTTTGCAAATTATGTAAAAGTGGTTGTAAAGAAACAGTAGATCACTTTGCTTTTGCTGTAAATTTAACAATATTAGAGATACAACTTTCCAGGAACTTAAAAAGAACTTAATGAATACAACCTTGATATATTTTGGGATATGTTTACTTCAAGTTTAGTAAATTTAGACACCATCTTTTCTTTGATGACCTGTCTATCCATAATGAATTTCCCCTTAAATAAAATTTGGTTGATTCTCATTACAATGATGCAAGTTTTATCTTCGATAAATATTGTAAAAAATACATTTATATTGCTTGGATGAAGCAATATTACAAGAACCTGTAATATTATACTGAATTTGACTTTGATTCTGCCCTGGTCCGTAGAAAAAATAAATAAATAAATAAATAAATAATCGACGTTCCGGTAATTTCACACGACTACTAAGTACAGGTTTTTGTGCTGCTCAGTGTGTTTCATTTCAGTTTACTTACTTAATTATACAGTAGTAGCAATTTGTTAGATATACAAATAAGGGTAAAACTTTACTGTAAATTGCTTGGTTTTGTTTTTGTTATGCTATTTATCCATTTGTTGTTTTTGAACTGTCTTTTGCTTTCTTTTGTTTATATTTTATATTGTTAATGGCTGCACCATTAAAGTGATGGGTGCCACTAATCTGAAAGTGAACCCAATAAATCGTATCGTATCGTATCGACAAGAATGATGAAATATTGGTTGAGAATTATAAAACTGGATAGAGAGAGATTGGTACAATGCATAATGTGGAACAGTTAAGATTTATCGATAGTGACAGCGATTGCTGAGCAAGTTGCATTAGGTCTCTTTTGTTTCATCGTGGATATGGGAAGTCTGGATGAACCAAGGAGTGGTGATGAAACAACTTTCATTTATAATTTTAACGAACGATGCCAAGACATAAATGAGCAAAATTGGTTTAGCAGTATAAATAACTCAAGTAAATTAAAACAATATGCTAAATTCAAACATACTTTTGGAAATGAATCTTACCTCTAAATGAATATAAAACCGTATTTTTAATTGTTAATGACTTCTTTTTGTATATCAAATCATAGTCTTGAAATTAAAAAGAGGCGTTAAAACAATGTTGATTATAAAAATAGACTTTTTATTTGTCATGATGGTAGCATCGAAGATGAGATTCATTTTCTTTTGTTTTGCAAGTTATATACTAATTTAAGAAAAACATATCTCCCATAATATTATGCTACCTTTCCAACAAGTGAAAAATTGTATCAAATGTCCTCGCAAAACAGCAATATATTTAGAAAAGTATGTTTATCTATTTACCACGCATTTAAGAGAAAAGAAAACAAGGAAACATGGGTGTATTAACGAAATTTATATAAGGTATTGTCACAGTACGTTTATTTAATTTGTAATACTTTGTTTTATAAAGGGCCGGAGGCCTGGCGTTTAGAATAAATTCCCTATATAGGGAGCGAATAATTACAGAATTCCCAACAGCCTCAATGGCTTAGTTGGTTTAGGCGCCTGCATAGGCGTCTGTATTGTCGTTTTTTCGACATCAGAGGTCCCGGGTTCGATTCCCGGTTGGTGTACCTATTTTTCACACTCGCAGATTCTTCTTCTCTAACGTTCAAAATTCATTTATATAATGTATAGCATTACCCAGTCGCCAGTAAGCGAGGACTTGTCTCTGTCTCTTATACACATCTAGATGTGTATAAGAGACAGGTGTTTGAATAAAGGACATGATAGTACATCGTGTAGCACAGCTCTCAACAAATGCAGTCCTGTAAATTAGACCACAGAAGCTTCATGGTTAAAGAGATTCAAATGACCATCAGATACACTCTATTACACAATAGGTAGATACGGCTGGACATAAATGGTAGCATATAATATAAATCAAGGTAGCCGTTAACACTGTTAAATTATATATATATAGGTACCATCAAATAAAGGTAAATACTGTACTGTACAGTGTTAAGTTAATTAACAAATAAGGAACTTTCGTTGATAAACTATGTTTGATACTATTTATTACATCATGTTCCAGTATTACATTTGAGCACTGTACTCTTATCTATTTTTTTTATATGTACAGTATTTTTCGTGTTTTTTTGGGGTTTTTTTGTGCATATTTTATTACCGGTAATGATTGTTTAGAAGTGTGCTCCTTCTTTAGTTAATTTTTAATTTTTTGTAATTTAAGCTGAACGCACAACTTTTGTGTGTGCCGCCGTTCAAAGTCGTATGTTGTCAAAGTAAATAAAATAAATAAATATAGCTAAAATTATGCATGGCGTCAACATGCGAAACCACGCCCCTCGGCTGATCCCATTGTATTTAGCAACTACTGTACCCTGGAAATAAGTCTTCTTTTAGATTTTCGTGGGCTATCCTTGGTGTTTATACCGAATAAATCCAACCCTACACATATTAACGATATCTGAATAATTGTGCTAGCCGGTCATTGTATCAAAAATGATATCCTATTGTTTAACATGCTTTACAGCTAGTTTTAGGCGCCATAATTACTTACTGTGTTTGATTGTATTTTCGTTAGTTTAAAATGCCTAGGCCTATACTTTTTGTTGTTTTTACGATATTTATTCCTAGTATTTTTTTGTATTGATTTGTAGACTTACGTTAACAAAATTTCTATATTTCGTTTAAACAGTTTTAATAATAATAAAAATTGTATATTACAAGTTAACTTTTTAATTACAATACTTACACATGTAATGATAATTCAACGATCACAAATAAATGTGGATAAAATAGATTAGCTTTACATACTGTCTGAATAATATTATAACAACAACAACAACAACAACAACAATAGTAATAATAATAATAGAAATAATAACAATGATAATAATAATAATAATAACAATAATAATAATAATAATAATAATAATAATAATAATAATAATAATAATAATAATAATAATAATAATAATAGGCCTAATATTAATAATAATAAGGCGCAATAAAAAAAGAAAATAATACTAAAGGAAAGATACTGTAGACTGTGTATTTCTCCGTAGCTGTCGTGTTATCGCACCGAACTCAATACTTCCGAAAAAAAGTCTCGTGATTCGGTTGGGAATCGAACCGACGACCTCCAGATAACTAACCTGGTGCCATCGAAATATCAATGTATACCCACTGCTACTTGGGGACTAGATTTAATTCTAGCCACATCTAAGAGCAATTCCGGTGGTCTAGTGGTTATCAGGAGATCCTGGACTCGATTCCTTCACAAACCACTGGTGAGATTTTTGATTTTTTTTTCGAAAGTATTTTGGAAGGTACTGAGCATTTAGTACCGGTACGATAACACATCAAGTAGGACATCATTCCTATTAAAATACTTTTTATTCTTATTCGAAATAATAATTGGAATATGCCACAGTATAATATGCTTACTATACTTTACAACCGAGTCGAAATATATTATGTACAAGTATTTTATTAACGAATCAATGGAATAATTATAAAAATTATAAAAAGAAAACATCAGTTATTTACACTGATTGGAGCATGTTTCCGAATTTTTTGATATACACATTCAGGAGGAAAATAAACAATATTCTACATGCAAAAGTAGCATAAAAATATAACAATCATCATAACAAAATCCGGAATGCTATAAAACCTGTGTGACATATGGATATAAAATGCTCAATAGAATATTAGTAGGCCGCCTGAACATTGATCCAAGTGTAAACGAATACACGCCTAATTTGAAAAGTGGATAATAAATTCCATATAGAGGCATACTTCCCTCAGCGAAAACTAAAACAATGCTATGCATGCAGTAAACCACCAATATATATATTATATATTATAAAATATATATACATATTGACATATTTTCATACAAGACGATTGTTTTAAAGCATGTTTCGAGAAGCATTCCTTATCATTTTGTAATAATTTGTTTTGTTTGGATTTCCGGTAGTGAAGTATTGTCACCATACCGTATTAGACTATATTCATTGACATTCCTCGGAGTTACCACACTCATATCTTAAGAGTGAAGAAGATGGCCAAAACTAAACTTTAGAGGCACGCCTCTATGAATAAGCCAAATGATTTATTTATTAAATTTGGAATGCTACTGGATTAATTAATGTCCTAGGACAACGTTCATAATATTGAGCCCAAATGATGTGGTATTTTACGTAAAAGTTCCCAGTACAGGGGCGGATCCAGAATTTTTCAAAGGGGTGGGGGGAACAACAGTTTCAGAATAGATAATTGAGTAGGTGTATATACTTATATATAAGAATATGTACTTATAGTTATATATACTTATATATACTTAAGTTGTGAATCAATCCTGGTGTTTTTCACAGGGTTTGAACCCAGAGCCCTGTAACTGGAATGCAAGCATCTTAAGCCTGATTTCCTGTCGACGTGAAGTTCAGAATTTCTTACGATTCATACGACTGTTACGAGAAGTTGGACAAAAACAGCCGCGTCTTGATCGTGCTCTGCCGCAAACAAAATAAGCCGGTTACGATTCTTACGATAAGTTGAATTTTTCAAGCTCGAACGGCAAAGCCTCTTCTAACGTCGTCACATGCATGTTACGTCAAGTTGAATTTTTCTTTGCAACTGCGATATGTTATTACATTTCTCACTTCCTGTCTGGTTTCCTCATTAAAATTACCTGGCGAGATTCGAGGACAATTTTCACCGTTGGATTTAAACAATAGTCTAGTCCTGTAGTACAGTATAAGGGCCTACAAATCTCGATTTGCTAACTTTCTTGTTATCAATTTTAGTGTTTCGTTCTCAAAATATCAATTTGGCCTATATTGTACCGGTACTTTGTTTATTTCATTTCATCTTATTATATTATGTTTTGAACTGACAGAAAAATCTTATCTCCAGATATACAGTTATACAGAAAACATGATTTAAATGTTAAAATTCGGGTTATATAATATAAACATAAATTGAAATTAAGAATGAAATACACTTTTCTGAAATTAACAGAAAATATTCCAACTGGCAATAGGCCTATATATTTTATATTTTATTTATTTATTTAGGCCCTATATTATAATGTTTTATATATTATTTTTATATTATAGGCCTATAAGTTTTTTTGTATATTAAATGTAATTTATTAAATCTAATTGCAATCCTCATTCTTCGGGCAGTCGTACCAAAATAAATAAATAAATAAATAAAAAATAGGCCTAGTTTTCCTATCCCAGCCAATGAAGAAGTCAAGCAATCTAGAAGTCCCAATTTTTTAAAATAAAAAACTCATTTTGCGAGTAGAGGACTCCCCTCCGATACCCAACCCCTCCCATACCCCGGATCCGGCCTTCGGCCCTCGGATAACGCTGCGCGCTATAGTTACACCCATAAATACTTAGCCCCCCCCCTCCATAAATTATATTCTAGAGCCGCCACTGTGTATAGGGCTAAAAAAATCTATAAGATTTTACATGCCTATCATTGTGTTTGAAAAAAGTGGAGGATATGCTTCTTTTTAACCATTTTATTATAAATACGTAAGTCAATGAGAGTTCTAGTTCGTCGACAATTTTGTTGTATAGGCAAGATATACAGACAGCATACGTTTCCGCTTACGTTTCTTATGAAAAGTTGACTTGGAGTCAACTTTTCATAAGAATCGTTTGCAACGCAACGTATGCGAGTTCATCCAACAAAAGTCACTAAATCGCGGTTTCCTGTCAAATAGTGGAAAATCGACGTATCACATGAAAATTCAATACGTCGGTTTCCTGTCCAAAACTGTTTTGCGACGATTTTAGTTTACGTTACGTCGATTTCAAAACGCACCAGTCGTAATCGGTTTCCTGTCAAATCGCATTTTCCTACGATAAAACGACGTAATCGTAAGTAAATCTGCCTTCTTACGTCGCCAGGAAACCAGGCTTTAACGACCAAGCTTACAGCGCCACCCATTTTGACGTACTTGTTCCAAGTGTTGTTCATCATCTCGGTCATTATACTTTGTATTGAAGAATTTGCGGGAGAATCCACTGATGTGTCTGAGTGTCATCTTCTTCATTCTTTGAGTTTTTTGTTTCTTCTTTTTATTATTATTCTTTATATTATTTACTCTGTATTTGCGTATTGTTACCACATATGCAACAATCAGAATAATGACTAAAAATGACAAGCATCCAATCAGGATAGGCATAGTTAACGAATTTGTAACTGAAGACGTTTCATCTGCAGAACAAACATAGTAATCAAAATAATTAGATGTAAAATACAAAATTTGTTTGTAGAATGTTTAACAGTCTCGAATTAAATTATCCTTTTGAGTTTGAGTTCACGATTTCCTTAGATTTAGGAAAATTATCTAGTGAGAGCGCATAACGCAGTGTCTTTAAATTGACTATGCAACAAAATCTGTGGTGAGTTGGTGTGAGTGATTGTAATGCTGGTGGGTTAGCTGGATGTGTTTTGAGCCGTCATTATAGTGTAAGCTTGGTATTATATATTATTATATTTTAATCTCATTATTTAGGCACATGGGTCAAGGATGGTTAATACCGAACTTAAAATTAATCACTAATAGGTAGGTGGCAATCCCTTTTGGCAGACAAGATGCTCTACATAAAGTAAGTCTCACTGTGATGTCTCAGGAGTTGAGACATTTAATGTCGTGAGGAAAATATCAAGTAACATTGACAAAAGAAAAGCATCTCAACTCTACTAGGCCTATACATAATAAGTTGTAAAACGATAACTGTTTTCGTCCTTCTTACCGTGGATTGATATAGACTTAAAATCGATAGTCGTGTTAATGATTGTAATACCGTTGACAAGTGCAATCAACATCACGTTGTTACTTTCCGACTTTGGATATATATGGCAACTGAATACTTGACAACTGAAATAGTTTTTAAATAGAATGATATAAAATATACCTTTACGTGATTGTACAGACATTAGGGACAGTAAAGTTCAAAAGAATTCTTTACGTATGTGTAAGATCTCCAAAGTTTTCTCACATTAACGTTGATAAAGATTGCAGGAGCTATCGAAATATTCGCTTGATTTTGTTATAGTTTAATAAATGTGTGTTCCGCAAGTCAACTTTCAATAATTGTACATCGTTTTTTCATTG
>NW_022736350.1:0-2663 GCF_011630105.1 Anneissia japonica | reverse complement strand
TAAACAGATTCAAATAACCGCCAGCTACATTGTATTACACAATGATGGTGCACCTCGAGAGGGCGTTAAGTACGGCTGGAAATAAATAGTAACATATAATAATAAGCAAGCTAGCCGTTAACACTGTTAAATTATATATAAATCATCAAAGAAAGGTAAATACAGTGTTATATTTAAGGACATGATGGTACTTAACGCTCTCTCGAGGTCCACCATCATTGTGTAATACAACGTAGCTGGCGGTTATTTGAATCTGTTTAACAATGGAGCCTTTGTGGTGTATTGGTTATGACGCTCACATTGACAGCGAGGGGTCGCAGGTTCGAATCCCGTCAGAGGCATTTAATTACACAATGCATTTATTTACAGGACAACATTCACTGAGAGCATGCTACACGGTGTATAATCATGTCCTTTATTATAACACTGTTTTTATCGTTCGTTGATGATTTATATATATACTGTAATTTAACAGTGTTAACGGCTATATTGATGTGTGTGTGTGTGTGATTTAATTTGGTGATGCTATTGCGTACCGGTTTTGGATGTGTTATAAAATAATTTATGAAAATGGTATGGATAATATTTACCTGTTATCGCATGTTGTGTTATCACACTCGACATTTACATCCATATTTAAAAAACTTTTTATATATGCATTTGTTAGTTGAGACGAAAGCTAGAAAAAAAACCGAAAAATATTTGATGATCTGTTTGTTGCACATACTCGATTCTTATTATATGAATAGTAATAATAATATATAATACCAATAATGATAATAATAATAATGCTGATAATTGATGATGATGATAGTGATGGTGATGATAGTTATAATGGTAATGATAATAATAATATCATTAAAGCCGTATTCTGTCGCTAGTTTTCTACTATCGGTTATATTTGGGTCTGTATAATAGGCCTAATGCCTAATTATTTTTGAAGTATGGGCTTAAAAACGAATATTTCGTCTTGTCCTCAGCCTTTAGATTCCTTGGGCTAACCCAACTATCTCTTCAAACCCTAGTTGGACATTCGGGACAAAACCATGTGTTAGTAAATTTACAACATTACCATGCCTGTGGTTTCATCTTCGGTTGTGTTAAAATTAATAGTAAAAGATTCGTTCGTTCTTCTTATCGTCTTCGGCTCATCCGTAGTCGCCGATACACTTGTGCTCAAATTAGTTGTTTGTGAATCAGACGTCGTAAACGTACTGCTGATCGGCGCAGATGTTTGTGAACCAGAAGTCATCACAGATGTGGACAAATTGGACATCGTCACAGACGCAATGCTGGTTTGAGGTGATTGAGTTTCAATCCCAGTTTTACTGTATTCTTCTACCTCTGTAGTGGTCGCATTTAGACCTGAGGTATTTAGACCGGTTGTTTGTGCATTAATCGTGCTTATATAAGTTGTAGAGTCTGTGATAGGCCTATAATTTGTTGTTGGTGCTGTTGTAGTGTTTGCTTGACCCGATGTGGAATATACATTTACTAACACTATAAGTAAGCAACTCGCAATTTTGGAGGTCATTGTTGAATTGTGGTAAAGTTCACATGTGTTCAAAATTATCCAGTCAAGTTGGTCTTCAATTGTTTGAATTATCAATTCAATTGTTGCTGTAATTAAGGAAATACATGTTAAATACATTTATTCTTTCTGGCCATGGAGTCATGCGATCGTAGTTAAATTCTTATTTTAATAAATATAGTTGCAATAGACTAATGCGCCACTGAGGGATGGCGCTCTTCTATTCTGCTGAAGTTCGATTTTCACGCCGCATCTTTAGGCTGTAACGATCAAGAGGAAATAGTCATTAAGAAACAGTAGGTAGCGGTAGCTTTTACTACGAAGAAGTGAGAATTCCGAACTAAGAAAATGCGCATGCGCAGTTACAAAATAACGTCCGTGAATTAATTTAAAAAAAACACAGTGAGCATGCGCTTGGAAGTAAGTGACGTTTTATCAAGCCATGTCGAGCATGTGCAGTTACCAAAAAGGCGTCTCAGTTACCAAATAGCGGCTGTTAAGACGTCTTAAGAACCAAAAAGCGGCTGCGAAGAGGGTATAGTTACCAAAAATCATCCTAGGAACCAGACAGCGGCTGCGAAGAGGGTATGAAATAACGGGAAAACTATATATGGATGGAATATAATGAGAACTCGAGCGGGTTGAAACCCTCTATTTTGGCAATCTTTACAGCCAATTCATCTCTGTTCGTAAATGTATAAAAAGATCTCACATGAATCTTAATTAATATTCATCAATGTTTCTCAAACCTGCTTATTGTTCAGCAAAATATACCAGTACATAAGCCCTATGATATTTGCTATTGCCAATATGTATGTTGTTAAATGAATAAACAATTAATACCAAAATAGTGATATAAAGTGCTTACCCAAACTTGATCACATGACAGAAGCATGGATAATGTATGTTTGTAAAGTTTTAAATAAATTTAGGAAGTTTAAAGATAAGAATATTGTTCCATTTATTAAGAAACATAAAGGTATAAAAGATCTCACATGGATATTAATAGATGTTCATCAATGTTTCTCAAACCTGCTTATTGTTCAGCAAAATATACCAGTAATAAGCCTTAGGCCTATGATATTTGCCATTTTCAATATGTTTAAAAACATTAACAGGTATTACCAAATAA
>NW_022736349.1:409-920 GCF_011630105.1 Anneissia japonica | reverse complement strand
TGACGTCACAATGTCCGATCAGCCATTATGAAGTAAAAAATCGTATCTACAACTCATGTGCTTTCTGATTATGTAACAAAAATAGGGGGTAACCTTTCATCCTAAGGAGCTATAACTGTTTGAAAATATACATTGTTTTATGCATATATAAATGTTGACGCACGCGTACGTGCACGCTAAAAGGCGCGAACAGAAAATTACCAATGGTTAAGATTATATGGGGTCATCAACGTTTTGAAAAAAGAGAAATGAGGGGGTCAGAAAAAACAATTTTTTTGACCATGATGACGTCATCAAAATATAAAAAAAGTCTAATATATGTAAGAGAATTGTCTCAACTATAACATACTCAAAGTTGGAAGACGATCGATTAAGGATAAGCGAGATACGCTCAAATGCGTATTTTCAAAAATGACGTCATAGCTATAATTCACTTCCTTGAATTCAGATGCCAATATGATGACGTCACAATGTCCGATCAGCCATTATGATCTATAAAATCATATCTACA
>NW_022736349.1:0-317 GCF_011630105.1 Anneissia japonica | reverse complement strand
CTATAACTGATTAAAAATAGGTCTGATTTTAGCATATTTTCACTGTATATCGGCACAAATCCGCGCAAAGATACCTATATTTGATGCGCACATACGACATTGCTATTGGCCATAAGATGACCAAAAAGTATGGAAATTTGTGGAAACAATGTCAGGAACCCAAATTATGTGAAAAAAAACATGATGTCTAGCTTCTGTACGTGCTGCGCACGTAAAAATGCGTACGCGTAGTGGTAAATTTTCAAAAATTTTGAAATGCTCAAAATGGCCTGAAACGTACTCTAATTTAGTCAAAAAGTGATTTTGAGCATTTTAAA
>NW_022736348.1:0-813 GCF_011630105.1 Anneissia japonica | reverse complement strand
TTTGTATACAATATCGACCAAGTATAATAACAATAAGAAAAAAAACATAAAGTAGACAAACACATTAAACTGATATACATCTCTTTCGTATCGCTATTAACCACTAGGCCTATATATTAACACGGCTCGTCGTCTGTGAGGGCCATAGAGGGACTATTGATGTGTGAAGCCAGATTCCTAGTTCCTATAGTTCTTTAAACAAATAGGCTCCCAGCGGGAGCGTGTGTCTACTGCCAATGCATCGTACAACACACGACCGAGTTTACGGGTACTGTATTAGTAAAATCACGTCATATCACACTTCACGAACGTGACATAATGTCAACTTTGCACTTCAGGATTCTTACTTCACACTTTTGTGAATGTCAACTCACGCTCACAATGTCAACTTTATGCTTCCGGATTGACGAGAATAGCAAAGTGTCTACTGCCTGAGGGCAGTATACACAAAAAATGTACTGTATAGTGTTGTATAGTCAGTTTTTGGTAGGTAATGCTTGCCTCTGTATCATTTTTACCATTTATCATTCTCCATCTATGGATGGTGAAGAGCCATATTTCAGTATAGTATAAGAATTTCTCATCAGTAAGCATTAGGTTCATAGCAAAAGTTGTATTTGAGAAAATATAAATGTATGTCTTTTATACAATTTGACACTAAAATGATTTCTATAGACCTAAGCGTTGCAGAGATATGACGATTTCATACTTTTGCTCAAAAACATGAACCTCCATAAGCATTGGGTTTCATACAAGAGGTTGTATTAGAGCAGAAATATTTATTTAAAATGTAGTGTTATTTGGTTAATTTTT
>NW_022736347.1:282-668 GCF_011630105.1 Anneissia japonica | reverse complement strand
ATTGTTTCAGAATGCTAATTAATATTCATGAGATCACTTGATGCTGTGTAGCTTGTTTAGATAAGAACTGTTCTTGAACAGGCCCTTTGTTTCTGAGTCTTAAGTTGTTTTTAATGTATTGGTTAATGCCAGTGTAGGTACAATTTGTATCTTATTATTGTACATGTATTTAGACTTAATTATTGATATTGTAGGATCTACAATCCAACATACAGATTACATGTATGCTATGACAACTGATGATATCATGAGGTTTACTTGTTAAATGGTGTAATCACATCCGGTCAAAGTAGTAAGTTTTTACATGCTTTGTGTATGTTTGTATATGTTGATTAATAAAAGTGCTGTCTCTTATCCACATCTAGTTGTGTATAAGAGACAGCATT
>NW_022736347.1:0-268 GCF_011630105.1 Anneissia japonica | reverse complement strand
TACTGATTAATTACTGAACTATACCATGTTATACAAGCCATGATTTTAATTAATCACTCAGATTAACTGTATTTTACACAATGCTGGATTCATTGACTGTTGAGTAAATATGTTATCATTTATTAATTTAATAATTTATATATTTTATTTTTATTTTATGAGAGATTCAACTGATGTGTAGTGATTTTAATATCTACTATCTATATGTTTATTCAATCTTCACAGAATTGAATGGTGTTCAATAAAACGAACTCTCATACATTAAGAT
>NW_022736346.1:0-586 GCF_011630105.1 Anneissia japonica | reverse complement strand
AAAAAAAAGAGAAAGAAAAAGAAATCTCTACCCAAAACACACACCCAAAAAACGAACATACCTAGAACTCAGGCCCCAATAAAATATCTGGACCTAAATAAAACAACACATTACTTAAATCCAATTTAACAAAAAAGTAGTAATACAGGCCTTAACTTACATGCAAAAAGCTGTTGGATAGAGTTGATTCCGGAACTTTCAGTTGTAGGTAGTGGGTAAGGTAATATTGAACGTTATTCTGAAAAAGTAAAATAAATGAATATTTACTAACTTAGGTACAGTATGTCATTTATTTTTTAGGCCCTAGCCTAGCCATAGGCCATGCCTAATTATAGGATTAATATATTAATAAATAGCCCGATGCAGCTAATTTTTCGTATCTAATTTATTTTTATATTTTTTCTTCAATCCATATATTCTTGTAGGGCTTTATGTCTTTATGGTAGTAGTAGTAGTAGTAGTAGTAGTAGTAGTAGTAGTAGTAGTAGTAGTAGTAGTAGTAGTAGTAGTATGTCTTTATGGTAGTAGTAGTAGTAGTAGTAGTACCGGTAAACCTATCCAATGTGAGGACAATCGCCTATATTTT
>NW_022736345.1:0-854 GCF_011630105.1 Anneissia japonica | reverse complement strand
CGAGGCAGGCTGACCCACAACAACTATCTTTGGATCTGGAAGCTTTCTTCCGACGTTTAAGATGCTGTGAATTTTTCGCCGATTTTGACGGCAACACCACGGATAACACGGGCAATGTTACTAAATTCAAACCTAAAAGTACCTGGAATCCCCCCAAGAATCGTTGCCCAGCTTTAGAAACTTTCATTCGGGCCATTGGGGAGGACGTTAAAAACCACACTCCTAGCCCAGATTTCCGCGACAATCTCACAAAAAACGAGAGGCAGGCCTCGCCAATTTGCGTCAGCGTGATGATATTATCATCAAACCAGCTGATAAAGGCTCTGCCACTGTCGTAATGGACATTAAATTCTATGAAGAGGAGTCCTTAAGACAACTAAACAATCCTCTTCACTANAATCCTCTTCACTATCGGAAGCTCACAGAGGACCCCACTCCGGAAATTTCTAAGGAAGTGGAAAAATCTGTATTAAAGATGGTTAAAAAAGGTTCCATCGATCCCAAAATTGGACCCCATCTCATCCCGGTCGATCCGGCACCAGGACGATTCTATGTCCTACCCAAATCCACAAAGCAGGCCATCCTGGCAGACCCATTATTTCGGGCAACGGTACTGCTACAGAAAAAATCTCTGAATATGTGGATGACTTATTGAGACCATATGTTGTTGCTCTCCCCTCGTACATTCAGGACTCCACGGACTTTATCCGCAAAATTAACCAAATTTCAAATTTACCTAATAATACTGTTCTGGCTACACTTGATGTTTCGTCATTATATACTAATATCCCTCATCTAAATCACATCTCCGTGAACTTATCATGCTGATTCTGACCAATAATAACTTTGTTTTC
>NW_022736344.1:268586-271549 GCF_011630105.1 Anneissia japonica | reverse complement strand
TTTTAAGTCAAACTTCAACTTCATAACTTCATATTTTTCAAGAAAACAAAATAGGAGCTAGAATACAGTGAGATTTAATTTGCTCTAATCCCGAATTATAGGCCTACATATGAAAATAAAATTTACAATCATATAAAGATGGCGTAATGAAAGAATGTTAACAATTCACAGTATGTTAGGTTTATGATTCATTCATTTCTTTCAATTATTTCTGGTTTATTCTAAGGGGGGGGGGCTGGTTGGACAGTACCTCCGGGATCCTCTGTAAATCATAATAAATCAATACATAAATCATACATAAAGGCCTATATTTTACGTTTACTACTACATTATCGGGATTTTTTGTTTATTTCGATTAATTTTAGAGGGTGTTAAAACCCCTCCACACCCCTCTTGCTGGGCCCTGACTGCTAGAGAGTATAGTGTTATGTTGCCACCCCTCATCCTCCTCTGGAGCAATTCTGGTTTTTGATAGCATACACAACACCTGCATAAATTGTTAATGGGCTTATTTGACTAGTTCATTTTGTTGACTACAATTTTTCGTTGAGTATTATTTCCATTCTACTGGTTTGTAAAATAGATATAAAATTAATGTAAACCAGTGTGCGTTAATTAGCATTATTCGCTTGACCAAAACATGGCCAATTGGTTTAGCAACAACTCTGCATTAATATAATTTAGATTAAATTTCAGAAATTAAAAATTTTAACATTTACGCACATGAAGTCAAAAAATAATTATAAGCTAACTGAATTTAAAAACTGGATGAAAACATTTTTTTTTTTTAAAACCTTGATTATGCATGATGTATCATTGGGATAACTATGTAGCCTTTTTGTTTTGTTGAGTATTTACCAGTTTTATATTCGAAAGGTCTTCTTCGTTAAGTAGGATATTACCACTGCTCAAGTGGGCGTGGTTTAATGAAGAACGACCAGTCAAATACGGCCATTATGACTTGCAAGTCTTCCATTTTGTTATGAACGCAGCATGGATTTGTTACCAAACAGGAAGGTAGCTGTAGATATTCTTTTGGATGCTGCAACAGCTTCAAGCAAGGCTATTCGATACTAGTCAAAGTTCTTCATATATTCTGTCTTTATTTTATGGAGTACAAATAAAGAATTGGATGTGGAAGCTGCCTTAATTACATGATCTCCGCAACTTGCCAGGAACTGAGTTTCAGTCAGAGAAAAGTGAGCTGCAAAACAATGGGAAAAACCAAGTAAAAAATATCATTAATGCTAACTCTAAAACACAATTTAGAATATGAGTACGGTAACTCTGAACGATGACAGACTTGAGGCCATAATTGACTCTACGTTTCGTTCTTTATTAGAACATTGTCCAGAATGAATAATCTAAGTCCAAAATGGTGATGTTTAAAGGTTCGAGCTGTTAAGATTTCTCGAATAGTAGCATACATGAACACACTGAGAGTTGTGAAGGTTTTAACTTGGACTTCATGACATCATATGACTGCCAAAATTGCTTCTAAACAATCTCTTATAGAGTCCTTATTATTTGAAAATACTGATATTATTTATTATCAATTCAATGTTCTAATAAAGAACGAAACATAGAACCTGTTCAGGACATACCACAAATGCTATTAACAGGTACAATATCAGGGTGGACCCATTGTTTGCGTAAATTCAAATAATGTAGACCAATTTTATTAAAAGTAAACCATTTTACGGAAAAATATGAAAAATCTGGACCCATTTTCATAAAATTTTACCCATTTTAGGCTAAATTATAAGAAATTTGGACCCATGTTTCAAAATGAGGACTCATTTATGCATGAAACTGCATTAAATTTGGACCCATTTTAAAAAATGTAGACCCATTTTTTGTCGACCCATTGGCATTAGAAAAGTGTGTGGGACTGTCCCATTAGTTGGCTAGTAGTAGGCCTAGGCCAATGCCAGCCGAATAATAGTAGAGTTAGGGCCTTTGCTAGCCTGAGCCAGCTTAGGCTAGGCCCTAGCTAGCTAGGCTATACGGCCTACATCGTTCCGTAGCCCTACATAAGTTAGACCTATATAAAATTGACTTTGTGTTATATTTTAGAGTTAATATACAATATTCTATAATGATAATGTAACTAGGTCTAGAAAGACATCTTAAAAGTTGAATTTCATTCATTGAAAAACAAAATACAAACCTACCGCGTGCAGCAGGCATGTTTTCGGAAGTAAATACAATTTTATACACATGCGCAGATCGATTCGCCAGCAGCGAGTCATCGCCAGCAGCGAGTCGCCAGCACCGAGATGTCACTGCAGCAAAACACTACTGGAAGTCGGTCGACTTTTTTCGAAGTTATCAGCTTGTGAAAATTTCATTAAAATTCGTCGTTTTTTCCAGAGAATTGTGAGTAATTAACTTTAATTTTTTAATAACGAAGATTAGTTTATATATCTAAGAGTTTATTTGCCAAATAAATATGAATGTAATACGAGGCGTAGCAATATTTTTTTCGCAGTGACTGTTTTTACGACGAGTCGTGAAGACAGCTTAGTCAGGGCCAGAGCCGTAGATAGAGAGAGTTTGGCCAACTTGGCGCATGTCACTATGTTGTTACCGGTAGTCACTTCTTAGCAGTCACAGCAGCGAGGTTTTATGAATATGTAGCCAAAAGTCTGTGGAAAAGGAGATGTGACTTATTTAAATGTTTGTAGCTTAAGTTTTATCTGTGCTGTTGTGTAATTACGGTATTATTATATTTGATTTTTTAAGCATTAAGCTTGTGTAATAATTCCTGTGCGTGCATACTCATACTGTATGTAGAGCATAAACGCTTTCTTTTAATTCTAATTTAATTTAATTTAAATTTTGTTGCACGACATTTCAAACCAGTCATTCTTGTTTTGTTTGTAGTTTATTTTAAGTGTTTAATTTGATTGGTGGGTGGGCAATAATGTTATTTGAGTTATCTGTAAATCTCTCATAATTAA
>NW_022736344.1:258090-267858 GCF_011630105.1 Anneissia japonica | reverse complement strand
TATATATATGTATGTATATATTGTTTTTATATTTTTGGATTATATTGAACTGGTTATTCTAAACTTATCTTGGTCTCCTTCCACAAACTTATTCTGTAATGTATTTATTCTTATTTGGTTTTACTATTAACAAACAAACATTTTTATTCTTCAGACGTTGATAGACTGGCAAATAAATTTTCTGAAGATGATGCCATCAAAGGGATGAAGGGCTACATTCAATCGGCTTTGACGTCACTGATGAAGGACCCCACCTACAGCAATACCAAGTATCCGGCTGCCAAGCATGTAATTTCATTAGCGAAAGAACTGGACAGCCAAATGGACTCTGAAATTTTTTTGAACTTCTGGGAGAGCTCCATCAAAATGCTTTGGCAAGTAATTATGGCGGGAAATTCTAAGAAGCTAAAACCTGGAGCAGACGAGTTGATGTGCCAAGCTTTCTGCCAGCATGTACAATCAAGTTTAGGAAGATGGATTCAGCTGCTAGATACCCTTAATTTGGGATCACGAGGACATCATGTGAAGACACTTAATCACTTTTTACAAAGAACTGTATTAAGACTTATACTTAATGATAAAAACAAGATGGACTTGCCAGAGGAGGATAAGACACAAGATCCTCCTCAACTTGATAAACACACCGAGCAGGTGATTAGGTATGTGGCAGGCTATGTGCCATATGTACTCGTTAAAAGATTTAGGAAGGGGGCGGAGCAGAACAGCTAAAGCCTATTGTGAAGTGTTGTCTTCGTGGCAAGTGTGCAGTAGTAGCACTACTTATTCTTTCCTTAGTTACTCTAATGAATGGATAGAAAAACAAAACCGATCAGGTTTGTTTTTAGTCAATGATGTCTTTCTTTTTTTTAGACATTTAGAAATGGAACACAAAAGCACTTCACAGTTGACAAGTTCAATGCTATGGTAACTACAAACCATCTTGATGTTTTGCTGAACAACATTGTTGATAATGTAATTGTACAAACATATTGGTGCAGAATAACAAGGGCTACTCTTTGTGATGCTGCATCGAAGCAACTACTTGATATTGTAGTGAAGTACTGGATTAAAATTAGAGCCAATGCTTTTTTGAAAGTATATCTGAATGCAAAGAGGGAAAGTGGTAAGATTTCAAAAAAGGGAGAAAAATCTCTAAGGAAGGAGCTGCAATAATATGCCATATCTGGGTTTTGTATAATAATGAATACATTATTTTTGGAAATAAATATGCAGGTGATGTTTTACAGTATTTTTTGTTTGTCGATTAATATTATGTACTTTTATATTGTTGGGTAGAACAGAAAAACTTTCCAAGTTCTGCATGCTTCACAATTTAAGAGACATCAAGATGACAAATTGTAAGAGGAACTACCAAATAATTAACTTGTGATTTAAGTGAGGTGAGAAATGAGTGAGATCATTTTGAGGCTTGTCATCCCAAAACATGCATACTGTCGCTAAATAAGAAATCAGCATACAATGTGGCAGTATTGTATACCTTTACTCGTAACTTTGGCAATAGTAAGCCGATTCCAGTTAACATAATTATTTTAATGTGGAGAATATGAATATTTAAAAAATTCTATTTTCTTTTTTTGGCCACTGATGCCGGTTTTGGCATGACAAGCCCCATCTGTTTGAGAGTGATTGCGTATTTGAAATATAAATAATATAATGACATCAGCAGAGAAGGAAACCTCAAATCTCATTTGTAATTTGGTGGCTCTGAAAAGAGCCGTTTGGTTTGGGAAAATCGGTACATCACATGTGATCTGGCTTCCTTCTTTGAAGAGGCGATTCGTCTATTCGTCGTTCATTATTCTAAAAAATAAAAAATACAAAAATATTTATAGCAAAATCACAACATAAAAAATGTGTGCAGTTGCTGTGGAAAGAACTACTGTAGGGTCTATTGACAAAAAAAACAAAAAGGGTTACATTTTAAATAAAATAAGTAACTTTTTATAATATTAACTAACTACTTTATACAATATTATTAGCTTAAATCCTGGTTTACCGGTAATAATATAACTGAGGAAATTCCTTTTCTATGAAAATGACAGCAATAATAATATACAATATAGGAAGGACTAAATAATAAAAGAAAGAAAGCACCTCTCTGCCATGATTGTGCTAGGCCTCAACCTGGCCTAAAAATACAGTATGTTCATATTTAAACAACACAAGTAGGCCTAGGCCTAAACGTCTCTTTTCCATTTTTGTATAACTTAAAAAAGGGTCAAATTTGACAATCGTCACTGTCAGCAATTTGTGACCTGGACGAAATCGTACTGCACTATAAATTACTAGGTAGGCCTACAAATCAGTAACCTACACGACATAGAGAGGCCACATAAACAAGCTTTATTCTCTGGTGACTTCCGGTCACTTTCTGTTCTTCCTACCTCAACCGGTCGTGATCGGCCACGGTTAATTCGTGTACCAAATAAAAGCTACGGCTTTCTACTTTCGATAGAACTAAATTTCATTAACAGGAGACAATCGAGACTCTTTTTAATTGCAATTTATTTACATCACTTTCGTTGCTACAATAGAAATAAGCCAATACTTACGAATGATGAAAGAAACAGATATTTTAGGTCGATTTTGACGTTTTAAACATGGATATCCTCGCTAAATACAGATCTACCTGAATTCCTCAAACACGCACACAAACAAGCCATGGAAAATGAACTGCGCATATGTCAATGTTTTGTTTATATTTGTTTGTTTGAATATACATGGTATTTATGTACTCCTCTTACGCTACCGCGGCTATAGGGGTCTAAGCTTCTGCGGCGAGGAGCTGTGTGTCTAAAGAGATCGGTGGTAAGATAGCTCCACGGGCGGTCGTAGTGCAAATGTATAGGCTCTATCTGACCGCGTAATTGGATTAAAGATAAGCGATAAGGACGATGGTACTCCTTCTTATATATTTCCTCCTTCTTATTTATTTCCTCCATGCACTGATGCTGCATAAACTTTGTTTTATTATTCTGTTCATGAGGACAATTCAATTATGGGATTTTAATATATCCTATCATGTTAGTTTGTGGCTCGCCAATGTTTTGTTTTGGTGACAATATGGCCGGTGTATATTTTTTCTTTATTTTTTTCCCTTTTAGTTGAGATTTTAAAGCCCCATTCCCGGCAAAATTTCACTAAAAACAGATTTTTTTTTAGAAAAGATGCATATGCATTACTCCAATTATTATAAATCATGGAAAAATATTGGCATAAATTTTAGTTTTGTGCAAAAGAATAAAAAAAAATGAGATACAGACTATTTCTCATAGAATATTACCATTTTCTCGACGAATTCTTCGTTACTAGGCAAATTCGGAGATTGTAGATCGCATCCACTGTAATACTCTCGCTTTTGTGTACTTTATACAGTAAATAAAGTGCGCCCTCCCTAATGGGTTAGTTTTTGTACTTCGCATCTCGCACAATGTGGTCGTTCGAGAAGCCTGAGATATGTTTGTTTAATTGTAAAAATCACAGAATCAGTTTTTTAACAAATTTGAAATAATTCCTATGAAATATTATATTTCACAAGTGTCAATACTAGCAACGGAAAATATCATGTCGGCTGTTTTTATGTTTGATACAGAACCTAAATCAAGGTAAGGCTAGGCCTAGCCTAGCAGTGTTGGATAGACTAATGTTTTCGGCGCGTACTATATTTCTTCGCACGACCTATCGCAAATTCAAACATGAAAAATTCATCCGCATTTATTTTTGGTGTGGAACACAAAAAATCAAATTTCAGTCTTATTTTACATTTTTTCATGTTTAGGAATGTCAAAATTTAGTTTTAAAACTAGCAATTTCGTATTATATTTATAAATCTTTATAACATTATACAAAAACTAGATTTTTCTTAACAACTGAAATTTTGCCGGGAATGGGGCTTTAAACTTTAGAATAATTATATTATTTTAATTGCATTTGGATTTTTCATTACTATAGTCTCTTTTTTTATGAATTTTATCTTTACTTGTAACTTTTGTTCTGTTGTATGGTCGAACCTCTCCTGCGTGAGTGTTCCTCTGTTTTGAAAGAGAGAGCCAATAAATTAATATTACATATTATTAAGTCATGTGATTACGATCCACCCAATCACACGCACGTATAGCAGAATCCTGTGAAACCGAGTTGGCCAAACTCTCTCTATCTACGGCTCTGGTCAGGGCAATCTATGGTTTCAGGCCACCAAAAGTGGACAAAATTGCAAAAAGGTTTTTTAACATGTATTTGAAGTTTTTTGTGAAGGAAAACATACAAAAAATCGGACAAAATCTGAGATTTTAACGAAATGTTACAGGACTATTTCACTCAATCGATGCACAATGCATCCTACACCGGCGTTACCGGCGTTATGATATTATTTCGAATCGGACTCTTTGATTGGATCATGTTTATTTCTTCAATGATTGGACCAAAGATCCAGGGACCAACTTTTCAGCATGAAATTTGATTCTTCGCGGGAATATTTCTGGTGGCCTGGCTGCTTCGAGGAGGGGTTGGTTTTATTTCTAGGTAAATGTACATTTATCTGATTAATTATTAATGTAACTGTATTATGCAGTGAGTTCAAACTTCGTTTTATCGACCGGTCGGTCTTCAGGCCTCTCCTTATTTATTTTAGGCCTAGGCCTATAGGGGTAGGGCCTTCTGACTGTAGGCTACCCTGGCTCCTAGGCAGATTAAATGCAGGCCTAGCTTGGGCGGGTCTACTAAATACTAACCCTTGATACAGTGGAAGAATAGCTTCACTTTGTGTGGAATCTTTAAGGCTATAAAGAAGAATTATGCTCATCATATCTCAATCAATGACTTCAAATTTAATTTCACAAGCAGCTAGGCCTACTTATTTATTATATTAATATTAATTCAATGGCAATGCTGTAGCTGTTTATATAAAAAAGCACAGTATTGTAATTATAATTGTTTTTAAAATAAAACATACATCTCTTCATCTATTTTATTGTATGTTGTATATAAGAATAATATATATAACAAAATACTATCCAAAAGCAATAAATCTATCATAAATAAATAATAGTAAGTAAATTTAAACTATACATTTTTCACTTTTCTTTTTTGATTTTTAACTCACAAGACAGAAATAAATCATAAAAATGTATCATGCACATGAATCTTTAGAGATGATAACTGATACATATGTATATGTTAACAAGACATAATATGTACTCATGTCAACTTTACAATATTTTTTTTGCTTTTTTCTCAATATAAGACATATTTAAAATTATACTTTCATATCCCATATTTCAAATAATATCAGGTACTGTATTGTAAATTTAAATAAATATTTTACATGGGTTACTTACATTTACATACAGTAGTTCTATTTGTTTATGTATAATGAAATAGAAAATTTAATATTTTAAAATTATTTTGTAATAGTAAATACTGTAGTAATGTAATATAAAAAACATTTTCACTACAAATTAATCTTTTTCGGTACCCCTCCCTCCCCTCTAAAAGTGTACAAAACCATTCTCCACTACTTGGCTACTTTAAAATGTATATTATTCATGGTTGCATTATGGTCATAAAAAATCTATTATTTTATATCATTTTGAATCAACATTTTCATGCATATATCAACCCCTAGCATACAGTACTGTTTGTGCACTTGTGGAGATGTTTATAATGTTGAACTATTCCTTTAAAATTTTATAATAATCCCCTGGTGATTGATGCATGAATTTTTAGCATTATTTTTTTTGGTAATTAGGCATATTATCTTTAAGAAATACAGTAAATGTCTGGTAGAAATTTAAAGATATTTTTTTTAAATGTCTGACTCTAAAGGATTATAATGTGGTAATTTTCCCTTTTTTTTTTTCTAGGACATATCTTGGAGATGTGATGCATGGGAATGCATAGAGCATATAAGTTGCACAGATATTTGCTACTTTAAACAAGAAAAAATGCAGGACATTGATAATCCATAGGAATCCATAACATTCAGCTTTACAGAAAAGCATTTTAGTGATACTGCAGTATTTTGTATTGGATAACCAAGACTACTATAAATAATATTGAACATTTTGAAAATTTTATTATTGTACGATGATGGTACCTTAGTTATTGTTTCTTTTTAAAAAATCAGATTTATATTCTGAGATGGATTGCTAATAAATAATGCTGATGGATTTTGCCAGTAATAATGTTTAAGACTACTGTATATTAAAAGAAAAAAAAAAATTATCTTGCGTATGTAATTATTTATTTATTTAAGATTTCTTTATTCAGGATGGAAAAATTTCAATGACTAGCACTGCTTCCCAAGGAATGAATGTAGAAAAATGATAACTTGAACATCAGTTATACTCGGGAAGATCGTATTATACAGAACATTTCGAAGACCGTGTGCTACACAAATAATTAATTTATATGAAATAAATATATACCGGTACTAGATGGGCAGATTTAAATGAAAAATAGGCATGGAGTCAAACAAATTGTTTTATTGCTGATTCTGGTTCAAGGCTGTGCTAAATGACATATACAAAATGGGACGCGCATTTCAACCCAGAAGTCACCTAATTTGCGTAAATATGCAAATTAGTTTCCGCCATTAAAGGAAAATAGAGTATTCGCAATATTTCTGCATCTAAACATTCAATCATGACAAGGAAAGTGTTCATAAATATGTTTTAAGGGTTTAGGGAATATTATTAGCATGTTTGTGAATTATCATATGCATATAAAAATTGATTTTTGTGTCTTGAGCATTTGCATTTGACAAATAAAGCGTCCAAAGCCATGTTTTCAGGGTTATTAAATATGTTTAGCATATCTGTGAATTAATTATATGCACAGGCGTCCTATATGGCCATGTTGAAATGCAAATTAGCTTCCGCCATTAAAGGAAAATCGATTATTTGATTATTAACTCTGCATCTAAATATTCAATCATGTCAAGCAAAGTGTCCATACCCATGTTTTAAGGGTCAAGGAACATTTTTACCATATTTTTGAATTAATTATATGCATATAATTATGTTAGATATGCAAATTAGCAGCCGCCATTAGAGCAAAATTGATTTACTGTAATAACTTTTTAGCTAAGCATTCAATCATGACAATTAAAGTGTTAATATAATATAAATATATACACAAAATAAATAAATAATTAATAAAATAATAATAAAAACAATAATAATAATAACAAAAATAATTAGTAAGTATATAAGTATGGTACAAAGATATGTCCTCTCAATAGTAGTGTATGATTAGTACCTGCAAAAATCAACTACCAAAACAGTGACACAATAAAAACATACAGGGGGACCATAATGATAAGCATTTGTACTTCTTATGACCAAAAGAAAAAGCACATTCAATATTTATTGAATTGATGTTTTTATCAGATTAACCAATGAACAATGTCAACAATTATCTTGTTTATTAGTTTTATTTACTAAAGCTAAATAAAATGAAATGGATCACACCTAATATCGTTAGATTATGTATAACTGTAAAACACTTATCCGATAAACACCTTTTAATAATCGTTCAATTACAAACAACTGCACGAGTAAAAATTGAAAATGAAAATCAGAATATTATTTATTATCAGATTATTTTTTACCAGTTGAAAATAGATATAAACACGATCTCAAATGTTCAAACAATATTCATCCAAATCGTAATTTTGAAAATGTTAGCGATTATTTTAGTAGAAATTAAAGGAAGACAAAACAGAATGGAAAAACCCAAATTGCATTCACACACTAAATTTTACGATATTTGTATCTGGCGATACTGTGGAGAATCTGGCATATTTATCTGAAAAAAGTTCATAATTTCGATACTATGCAATAGACTAAGACTTGCATTAATACGCTATATCGCGAAAGCTCTGTCTTCCATTATAAATAAGCCCTAACAATAATAGACCAATTTCAAAATTTATTTTGCCTTGTAGTATTTTGTGGATGATGTTGCTATTTATGTTTCAGGAACACAAGTTGATGGATTAAATTCAAAATTACAAAATATTGTAGAAAATATTGGTAAATGATATGTCGGAAATAAGTTGAAAATGCAGTTAAAACAAAATTCATGCTAATTAGAAACCATAATATACTTTCATCTGATCTCCTAAATATTCATGTCGACAGAAGACGTATCAAACAAGTAAAACATAAGATATTTGGGTTTGAGTACGAAAACTTAACATGAGATTATCATACAACACATATGTCTGTAAGCTCCAAGATTCATAATCTAGGAAAATTGGCAAAAACATTGCACCAATCTCTGCTTATTACATAAGCACAATCGAACCATGTATAGATTATGCAATTTCGGTTTTGGGAAACACATCTGAGAAAAATATATTGTAATAAGACTGCAACTAGGATTATATAAACACAGTTTTGATTACAGAAAACTGTTGTGGCAAAAACAATTCAACAACTAATTTCATGTTTAATGTACAAATACTATATGACACCAAACCGCCCCCACTAGTTAATATAATTAAATTTAAATGATTTTCTATCGACATGGATATTACAAACTCAAACACTTTAAGTGTTGTCGCACTGATTGCAGTGCCATCTTTCTTTCACTGCAGATTTCCATCTAGTGTTCCAGTGACAGTTTTTACAACAGGCATAGGGGCCTATGCCCCGGCCTATGCATGTATAAATGATTATTTTTAACAATTTTAAATTATAATTTGCAGTATTACAGGTTTTTATTTATGCATTGCTTTATTAGATTTTTTTAATAAGGGGGCAGGGATCAGGGGCCCCTGGAGGTCGGGGGCTCGGGTTCGATGAACCTGCGGTAGTTACGCCACTGGATGACTTGTGCTACTTTAGGAAACAAATTATGTACATATCTGCCATTTCTGCCATTTCTACATGCTTTGTGTAGCTGCGACACCACATCTGGCCTTTATGGGATAGGGAAAGGTTGTGTAGTAGGCTCTAAGAAATCTGATGAACTTATACAAATAAGTGAATGTTTTAAGTCAAGTTCAGCTAGTCATGATGACATCAGACAGGCTGGGGCAAAAGCTTCGGTATGTCTGTATGGCGGACGCAATGTACCTTTGAACGTTCTCCGCAGAGAAAAGTTTGGCGACAAGGAAGTAAAAAGCCTTAAATATGTTGACATTCAAAGACTACCACCAACAAATTTCTGCCAAGTACCATTCTTACAGAGTTTATCTACAGACTCAGGTATGGATGGGGAATGTAAAACTAAAACCCGAAGATTTGGGATGGAAAGTACAGTGTGGGCATTTATTGCCTTAAACAATGGACAGTAAGCCAGCTCCCGATGCTATAATTAATATCACGCAGCGATTTGCTTTGCTATAAATTTAAGACTAGTTCTGATAGGATACCGTTTGTTTTATGGCCGTAAAATTCAATCTCCAGCTCATACACTTAAGAACGATTATAATGCTCTAAAACAGGATTCGAACATCGAACCTCTTTTTTGCAATCCACCCATCATTGCTAGACAACAGTCACCTAATTTAATATTGATCTTGACTTCATCTAAATTACCTTCACTCACCCACGAGTATGGTAACACACCATGTTTGAAACCCAGATGCCAAATTTGCACCATTATCACTACAAACAGTTTATATATATACATATATATATATATATATATATATAGATTAAAAGGCAAAATACTGGAAAACAACAATGCTGTGGGAAACAATGGCTGGATCTCAGTAGAGATACAAAAATGATAAGCAAC
>NW_022736344.1:241678-257527 GCF_011630105.1 Anneissia japonica | reverse complement strand
CATTCACATACTAGCCTATCTCAAATTTCTGTTCTTCTCCATATAATAACAAAATTGATATATTATGCTTAACTGAAACTTGGCTTGACCAGGATATTGTTAGCCCTGGACTTAATATTGATGGGTATAATATTTGCAGATTAGATAGGGAACACAAAATGGGAGGTGGTATTTTATGTGACATAAAAGAGAGTATTGTACATAGAATAGTTTCAAACTATAATGCTGACAATGTTGAAAGTCTGTGGATTGAAGTAAGTTTACCACATACAAAGCCTTTTCTTGTTGGGACTGTTTATAGGCCTCCAAGTGCCAAAGTTGATTATGTAAACAACATAGATTATTTATTCCAATCTTATACATCTGAATATGATGATGTAATTGTACTTGGCGATTTCAACCTTGATATCTCCAAGAAGTGTATTCAGAATAAAATTAAGAGTTTAGAAAACCATAGTAACTTGAAACAATTAATTAAAAGACAGTACTAGGATCACCGAATCAAGTAAAACTATTTTAGATCTTATTTTTGTCTCAAATTCTAAAAAATATTCTAATTCAGGAGTCTTGGTATTAATGATCATTCACTGATTTATTTAACTTGTAAGTGCGCTAAAATTAAACAAGAGCCTAAAACTATTAGGACAAGGTCATTTAAATACTTTAATGAAAATGATTTCATTGACACTGTTAAAAATCAGGACTGGGATTTAGTGATGATATGTTCGGATTTCGATAAGGCCTAGGAAACATGGGAAAACTTATTTAATAGCGCTTGTAATAAATGGTGTATGGTAAGAATGGCCCCGGAAAAAATGGCCCAGGAAAAAATTGCCCCGGTAAATATGGCCCTGGTAAAAATGGCCCCAAATGACAGGTAGGTAAAAATGGCCCCAATAATAAAATTCTATATTAAAACTGATTTAAAAAAAATCATTATATGCATTTTTTAAACTGAAATAATTTAGTTTTTAAAAGGAATCTAACATTAAATAAATTGCCATTTACATTTTACTTTTTGCAGAAATTACATATTCAATGATAAAATATTCAAAGATAAAAAAAAGCCATAAATAACACTTTTTATTTTTTTTCCATTTAAATGTTAAAAAATAGCAACAACATAAAACAATAAATAAACAACAATAAATCAACATAAATCATGCATTTATTAATACTAAAATAATTTATTTGTGGCCAATTTCAAGGAAGCGGAATCACAATTTTCCAGAAATTCAATCCGGGTATTGGTAAACCCCACAAACAATGAGTTTATATGAACATCAATTATTTTTTTTTTTTTTTTTTAGAGAAAGAGAGTTCTACAATCGTAATTAAAGGGTCTGGATGGGTTCGCCAGTGTGTTTGGAGGCTTGTGGTATATTTGCAAGTATTTTTTCACAAAAAAAATAACATTTAACAAAAAATAACATAACCAAAAAATAGGTTCTTATAAATATTTAACTTTCTTATTGATATACCAAGTGAGTCAATCACAATTGAATTGTTTGGTTTTCTACAGTGTGTTTTAGGAGGTTTTTGGGATTTAGCAATACCATTTGATCCTACCATAATTACTTTACCCTCACAATTACACACCATTTTAATTCTTAGCATAATTGCCATACTGTAGAACCTCGTTTTTACGTACCCCAGTTATACGAACCCTCGGTTTTACGTACGCCTCGTATGGACGATGACGTCATCAAAAACCCCAAAAATATTCAAAACAATCAGCCCTTTTGAGAGCAACCATAAGTAAAAAGACTATAACAATAAACTATAACAATAAACAAACCATAATGCAACGTATTTTCATTAAACAGCAACGTTGATTGAGTCTAATACCGGGTTGTTATAATCTAAAATAAAACCATGTGAACTGAGTGAGATGAACAACTACCGATGGTGCTCAAAATAATTGCTTTCCTCCTTAGCTTTGTGTGGCAAACCATGGAAGAACTCGTCTGGTCGAATTTTCTACACGAAGCTGAGTAGACATAGTTTCTTACACGAACGCTAATTGGTTGGGTCGCCCAGTGCATAGCACATGGTTGCTGTTTCACGTACACGAACGCTAATTGGTTGGCTCGCCCAGTGCAGCGCACATGGTTTTAGTTTGTCTTAACAGGCCCAGACAACACCACAACTCTGTTGTTAGAATAGGCATGAAGGGGAATTCCCAAGTTATACCTTTGTCGTATTGGTAATCTTACAATATTTTCATGTTCTTTATTTTAGTTAAATAAAAGATATAAAGTGATGAATTAATACACTAGACACATGGTTTTATTTGAACACTTTATTATGACATCGTAAAGTGATGAATAAAAACACTAAACACATGTTTTTATTTGTAGACCTAGGCCAGAGGCTAGGTCACTATAACAACTCCCTGGTCTAGCCTAGGTAACATCGTTCTTTCGTACATATGTTTATTGAGCGTTATGTACGTATTAGGTCAAAGGTTACCACAAATTTAACCCAACCTCTATTTTACAAATCCCCCGATTTACGTATGCCCTCTGGTCCCGTACAGTACGTAAAATCGAGGTTCTACTGTATTTACATAACTATGTATATAATATAGTATCTCAGTTTACATTATTTAGTATAGTTTTAGGCACTTAAATTTACTTGGTGGGGAGTACAAACCAAGTATGCAATTAAATAAGTTGCTTAAATAAATGTATTCCTTAAAATTATTCAGTTTAATTTAAAAACAATATTTGATCAACAAATACTTCTTTGAAGTAACTCTAAGCAGAACATTTGTTGAAATAAAGTAAGCCTCCCTTTTCCCATACATGAACTTGTCATTCAAACACACAATTGATCCACATGCTTTAACTACTGTTTATTTGTTTATTTATACTTAACAAAAGTGAATTTTGTGGTTATCTATGAGTTGCATATTCTGGTAGTTGAAGTACTGTATGTATGTCATTCCTCTGCTTTGTTTAGTGGAATAACGTTTTTAAAACTTATTTCAACTATCAAAAAATGTTCAATTCAATGGCCATTGTTTTCTGATATTCTCTCAGTACATTATTTGCATCTGTTGTGTAAAGTATTTGTTATTGATTCAATTCTTGCTTATTACAGTATTTAAATATTTGAAGATTTAAAAAAAAAATCATTTCTATTACTGAATTTTTCATTGGGCCATTTTAACCTACTTGTCATTTGGGGCCATTTTTTCCAGGGCCATTTTTTCCTGGCCCATTTTTTGCTGGGGCTATTCTTACCTACATTCGTAATAAGTATGCACCTTGGAAAATTAAGAGAGTTAAAAGTTCCATGCCTGAATAGATTAATAAGGATTACCTTTAAAATTAACAAAAGACAAGAGACTACTATTTTAAAAAAGCTCATAAAACAAATGACCCAGCAGATTGGAATATGGAAAAAAGGCTCAGAAATAAAGCTAATATCCTAAATAGATCACTTTTAAAAGAAATGTTGTACATTTAAAAGAAAATACAACAAATTCAAAGAAATTATGGAAAACTATTAAGAAGTTAATACCCGATAAAAAACTAGTTATTACATATTAAGACTGACTATGGGCTTTCTAATAACAACAAAGACATTGCTAATAAATTTAATGATTAATTTTCATCTATTGGTGATTCTCTAGCTAACAAATTTGATTCATCATATAAATGTTTACTAATCCTACTAACCCAAATAATGTTAATGAATATACTGATAAATTTGAATTTGACATCATAACTCCTGATTATGTTTTTGACCTAATTAATAGTTTTTCAAATAACAAAGCTTCAGGCCTTGATGGATTTGATGTTAAACTTTTAAAATTAGCTGGGCCTATTATTTGTCACTCAATTACTTTTATTATCAACTTATCATTTATTATGTACAGCTAAATTTCCATCTGAATGGAAAAAAGCTAAAGTTACTCCGATTTTCAAAGACGGAGTTAAATCTATTGAAAATTACAGACCTATTTCTGTTTTGCCAATTGTTTCTAAGATTATTGAAAAAAATGTTCATAACAAACTTTATCAAGACTTAACTATTAGAATAACTTGTTAAACTCTTGCCAGTCTGGTTTCAGACGTAATCATTCAACAAATACCACACTCATTGATTTTTCTGACTACATTTTAAATATATTAACGAAGGTAATGTCACAGCTGCTATTTTTTTAGACTTGCAAAAAGCTTTTGATACCATCAATCACAAACTGCTTTTGAGTAAACTGAAACAATATGGCATCCTTGATTGTGCCTTAGACTGGTTTGGATCCTACCTGTCAGGCAGATCACAAATTGTAAATATTAAGTCTTTATCAGATTCAAAACCTATTAATGTTGGTGTACCACAAGGGTCCATACTTGGCCCATTGCTTTTTATAAATTCCCTGCCAGAAATTGTTGATTGTAAATGTATCATGTATACTGACGACACAACCCTTTTATGTTCTTCCTCTGACCCTGTTCATCTTCAGTCTTTGATTGGTACAAATACTACTAAGATTGCTACATGGTTTAATACTCATTTACTAACCCTTTATGTTAAGAAATCAAAATTTATGTTATTTGGCACTAGTTTTCTCTTGCTAAGTTTATTAATATATTTTTCTTTCTATTAACAATTATGATGTGGAAAGAGTTGAAACCTTAAAATATATTGGAATTACTTTTGATTCACTTATGTCATGGAAAAATCACGTAGAACAATTTACTTCTAGACTATCACAACGTATTGGTATCATTCGTAGATTAAGATATTCCATTCCTAATTATGCTTTAAGACTGCTTGCTAATGCAATTGTACTTCCTTGTTTTGATTATTGTAGTAATGTTTGGTCAAATTGTAATTCTGAAAATATTAATCGTCTTCAAATTCTCCAAAATAAACTTGCTATAATCCTTCTTTATGCTGATATGTACACCCCTATTACTGAACTAATGTCCATGTTAAATTGGAAGTGTGTTCATAACAGATGGGAAAACGATATTAAAATTATGGTATTTAAATGTCTACAGGGGTCTGCCCCATTATATTTATCTAATCAATTCCTCTTCATGGACACACTCCACCCAAAAAATACTAGAAGCCAATCCACAAACACATTGATAATTCCAACATGGAAAAATACTCATGGGAAGAGAACCTTCCGATACCGAGCATCAATGCTCTGGAATGACCTTCCAGTTGATGTTCGTAAACATTTCCAAACTACTGTATTAATTATAGTTGATTTTTAAACCTTTTAATTTCATTGGTGCATTGTATTTTTATTGTTTTTACCTCTTTTTTCTTTAATCTGTTATTTTTTTTTTTTTTTGACTTACTCTGGACCTCTTGGGAGACCAGTACATAATTTGTATTGAAATGAGCTTTCCAGAATAAAGAAAGATTTGTATTGTATTGTATTGTATCTCTTTTAAATTATTATGGAATATAAATATATATGTGGGTACTGTATATTGATTATGATATCCCCCAGAACAATAATTTCAATAACTATGGTAGGCCTACATTTCAATACTGTAAACACAAACTTTGATACAGTGCAGGAAACAAGAGTACTGCGAGGTAGACAACATTTCATTTTCTGGTTGGTATCTGTTATTATTATTATTTAAACATTATTATTATTATTATTAATATTATTATTATTATTATTTTTAATTACATTACAAGGCTTAGGCCAAGTTCATTAATGTCGGAATGATATATTTAATGCATTATTTAATAATATTTTTTACTCACTGTCCCATTTTAATTTCATGTTTTAAATTTTTTCAAAATTTCAGTCAATGGCATGCGAAGTGTGACTGTTGTGTCAGGCCTACAGTAGGAATACATACAAGAAGCTCACAGTTAGTTACAGATGTAGCTTACATCCCATAAATTGGTGAGACTTCATAGGCCTACCGTAGGTAAACACTACAGTAATGGTAATAGAATACTTGCGCGTCACGACATTGCAAAGTGCCTGCTCTTGTTTGTATCAAACTCGAGTCGAGTCAATCTGAGACAGCCCGAGTGGAGTTTCATGCAAATGTTTCGTACGGAAAAAAAATCGCCTCCCGGTGGCTTGTACAGTTATAGAGAGAATATTGATAACGGTATAATTTTAGTCTAAAATCTAGGTCTACCTAGAGCAAGAATACGTTGGTAACATGGCGGTAGCCTGCAGTTTACATGCATTTCCAGTTGTTTGTTGTTTAATAATCGGCCGAAAAAGATGAAATTTCTTTATGCGAACATTTATAAATAATGTCAATGTTTCAAAATAATTAAAAACTTAACATTATGGGAACGGTTTGGAGCTTAAAAATAGGTGCGGCTTATACACAGGTGACACAAAAAATTGTGATATTTCGCGTCCTAATTGGGGGGGGGGCAGCCTATACACAGGTGCGGCTTATACACCGGAATATATACGGGTATTTATTAATCATTCAATTATTCGAATTGACCGAAAACATAGAATACACACTGTGTACATGGCGGCCGAACTTGATTGCGGCAGAAACGGTCCTTCACCGTCAACTTGACCCCAAGTCAACTCAACCCCAAAAGGTCAGTGGGGTTTTCGAGGCATGTCCTGACATTGTACCTTTCTGGCCAATCAGAATGCAACGTACTTGTTTTATAAACACACATGTTGTCCCACAAACACTCGTGTGTATGTACATTTACGCTTTCTTTTTGTGAGACCTTAGCCAACAATATTGGTTGGGGGTGAATATAAAGAAATATTTCTTATAAAAGAAAAACACTGCAACATCTTTAACTTATGACTGGATTATACCCATTTCTAAATTTAATAAAATACATAATCTTGAGGATGGCCTACTACTAGTCGTCAGTGCATTGCTGGTGTGGTATGATACATGAACATAATCAGATTATGAATTAACGTTTTTGTAAATATAAAAAACAACAGTGACAGGGGTCCCAAGTTGAAGAACTCCATTCGCAGGAGATTTTGTCGGGAACCTTTGGCCGCCTGCAAATATAACACACAGGCTTCTTGAATTGTGAATTAATATTTTTACTTATTATTTTTGACTATTAATTAATAACTGTGTTCTACAGGTCAAAGGGCGTATTGTTTACGGGGTTGTGTTTAGATATCCAATCACACTGCAGGCATGGTCTCAGGCCGGGCGTCGGAAGGATAGGCGCATCGACTTTTTTAATAAATAAAGTGTATTTTGATTCCGTGTTTTCAGCAGCTACCGTAATTAATTGCAAATGCATTATAAACAGTGATGGTAGGGAGTGGAATAAACTTATTTGTGATTGTTTACGATTGTTTTTTAACATCCTGAGTTATGTTTTTACCTAGGCCTAGGCTAAGCTAATATTCAAAATTAAATAGCCTACTCAAATTTTCAAAAATTTACGGGAGAATGTTTTTCATGCAGTAGAAAAACGTAAGCTTACGGTAGGGTGATAGGTCATCGCTAAAAGTGGTAGACTACCTCAAGTAGCGGTAGACTTGGGACCTCTGCAGTGATTATGTAGGGCCAATATTTTTATATGCTATTTAATTTGTCAAAACTGTGTATACATTGGGGACGTTCCACATTTTTAGGACGATCGGGCCCACTTTTAAATTGTGCCTGATCGACTTAAAAAGGGGCCGATTGTCCTGAGCCCGATAGTCCGTAGGCTCGATTGTCTGTAGGCTCGATTGTTTGTAATTCCCTCTTTGCGTAAACACAGGCCTCGCTAAATCAACAGCTGTCCCCTTAGTCAGCGCTAGATGCAGCGAATCGTGTGATAGACTAACCCCAAGCCAGGTTTAGGCCCCTTAGAAGGCCTCTCAAAACTCTTCATATTTTTGGTCAAAATGGAATGCAAGTCAAATCAACCTTAATCTCATGAATCTATGAATCCTTCAAAATGTATATTGTTATGAAAGGTATCTTTTATGCTAACTTAAAGTCGTCAGTGCATAACTTTTCAGCCCATGCTTCAAAAGTTGCTTGTACTGCAAATAAAAGATTAGGTTTAATAACTAGAGCATTCAGACATTTAGATTGTAAAGGTTATGTGTTTGTACAAATCAATGATCAGACCTATTATGGAGTATGGAGGATCTGCTTGGCTTCCCCATTACTAGAAAGATTCAGATTTGATTGAGCATGTTCAGCAACGTTCAAGTTGTTTAGTTTCGGAATTAAAAGGAATGGATTATACTACTAGGCTTAAGGTTTTGAATTTACCTACAATAACTTATAGAAGAAAGTGTACTGATATATTCAGATGTATAAAATAATACATAACATTGATAGAATTGATTCTATATTTGATGTCAAGTTATTTGAAAACAAGAGGCCATTCCTTGAAGTTATGTAAACCTAAACCAAGATTAGATATCAGAAGAAATGCATTCGCTCTGAGAGTAGTAAATGGGTGGGACTCACTTCCTCAAGAAGTTGTTTCTGCTCTGACAGTAAATTGTTTAAAGTCCGAGTTAGAAAAGAGTTGGTCTGGCCCGGCCCTGTACATTTCCGATGATTTTTCCAAGATGACCCAAGAGGGACAAATGAGCTCTGTACTCTTAAGTCCTACGGTTCAAGTTATTTCAGTGTAATTCATTACATTTTAGACGATTAAATATCCACTACTTTCGACTCCATTCAATGCACCAGCATAAATTACCGTATAATGTCTCCACAGAGGCCAAACATCAATTACTATGAAATGGGAAAAAGTGTACTAAAAATTACCATAAAACGTTTCCGCAGAAGCCAAGCATGTACAACTACCAACTTGGCCTCTGCGGAGACGTTTTATGGTAACTTTTTGCACACTTTTTCCCATTTCGTAATAGTATGCTACCACTAACTACAGTTTCTTAAAGACTGTTTCCTATTGTTGGTAGCCTAAAGGTACGGGCCCAGAATTAGTAGCACTAATACTTTAAAATAATTGAATGTCCTTCACTTCAGGGATTTAAGTTTTGATTGCAAGTAATCAGGGCTGCCTTATTTTTGTGTGGTGATGACACATTGGCTGACTTGGTCCAACTCTAAAGTTTATATTGTATAATAGTAATTATTATTTATTGTTAAATTAAGGATTTTCAAAAAAGTTTTCAATTAATTGATAACACAGGCATTAAATGCAGTATACTACATAACAAAACACGCACATGATGGATATTTATTTAAATATAACACTCAAATGACATTGTGGTGCATAAATTATTAATAAATTTTATAATCTATACATAAAAAATATATATTTTTTAAGGTAATAAAAATATGAGAAAAAGTGGGCCGGCCAAAGCCGGTGCGGTTCCTGATGGCCCAGCCAAGTGATAGTTCGTAGAGGGGATAAGAAAGTTCGGTACTAAACCTTCAACGAAGCAAAATCAACTTACTTCAACTGGAATTTGTTGTGCCTAGGCCTAAATTAAAATTGGTAAAATAAGATTTTCCATCACTTCCTTAATAGTTTGTTGTTCATTCCAAACTTGTGTTTGAAAACCACAGAATCGTTTACACAAGAATAATTATAATAACAATGAATATTGTTGAAAGAATTTTTTGTAAGTTCAATGGTTCCAACTTTTTTTTCTAAACCAAGGAACAACAACAAAAGTGAACTTAATACTGAGATCATTATGCCTTTTTCATATCACTAAGTCAGTGGAGCATAACAAACCCATTTTAGGTAAGGTTGGAAGCAGATTTCCTGGTATTATTTTATTTTAAAAATCATGGAATGTCATAATTTATGCAATTAATTTTTTTTTGAAAATTTTCTTAAAAGACTTGTCTATGCACATGATAATAAAAAAATTTGACCTTTGAAAAACGACTGAAAAAAAGGAGAGAAATTTTAATTATGTAATATATGTATTATTTCATATACCTTGTGGCCAGTTTAATGTTAGGGGGCTTTTCTCATGTCAAATGGTAGTTTCTTTCAATTTAACATTTATTGTACAGTTTGAGGAATGATACTGTTTCAGAGAATAGTAGAAGAATATATTGAAATGCCATTAACTAATCTTGGTGTAAACTGGTTTCAAAGTACATTTTTCCAGAAAAAATATTATGTATACAACGTTATGCAAATTTTTAATTAATTTGATGTCAGGGGATTCATTACTTCATTTGTGTACAGATTTGTGAAAGGGTGTTTGAATATCAAATACGAATAAATGAATTAGACGCAACACCCTTTGTTATGCCATACTGTTCCAAACATTCTTTTAGCTTTATTACTATTTATTCAATCATATTTCATAATTATATACAATTCTTTGGGCATAATAGTTTTAAAACATCTATTAAAATGACCTAAACTTGCCTTGGTACAAGGGTTTATTACTGGGACTTTGCCTCTGGACACTTACTGGCCAACACTGCCATAAACCCCTTTCAGACAGCATATAGCCTGAAGCCCAACACTGATCTAATGTACATGTAAGTAGCATTCCGTTAGGTAGAATTGTGGACATAGAGTCCATCAGGATTGCTTCCCAGTTAACATTTGAATTGACTTTGGACTAAATATTTAATTGTCTTGTCTTTCCTGATAATTATATACGACCTAGGACAACTACTGTACATAAAGTAACATAAAATTAACTGCATTGATTCTTATTTGGATCTGTTTGTTTTTTACTTTTCTAAACTGTAGTAAATACATTACCAGTCATGCTTTAATACTCAAGGGTGAACCAATATGTGACGCTACGATTATTTATCCAAGGCTTGAGGAGGCGGTCATTTGAGGCAGAGTTTGGGGGTGGGGGTAGCGTGTGTTTGGAGATAAGTGTTTAACAAACCATCTGGGTAAGTAAAGTTTTTAAAATATACTATTTTCTTGCAAGCTCTAAATAATAATCATAAGGAAAGGTCACTATTGAATATCTTTTCCACAATCCATCAGGTCAGAAGCCATGTTTTGTATCCAAATATTCAGATCTTACAAGATGTGTATAAGAGACAGTGTTGTGCCTAGGCCTAAATTAAAATTGGTAAAATAAGATTTTCCATCACTTCCTTAATAGTTTGTTGTTCATTCCAAACTTGTGTTTGAAAACCACAGAATCGTTTACACAAGAATAATTATAATAACAATGAATATTGTTGAAAGAATTTTTTGTAAGTTCAATGGTTCCAACTTTTTTTTCTAAACCAAGGAACAACAACAAAAGTGAACTTAATACTGAGATCATTATGCCTTTTTCATATCACTAAGTCAGTGGAGCATAACAAACCCATTTTAGGTAAGGTTGGAAGCAGATTTCCTGGTATTATTTTATTTTAAAAATCATGGAATGTCATAATTTATGCAATTAATTTTTTTTTGAAAATTTTCTTAAAAGACTTGTCTATGCACATGATAATAAAAAAATTTGACCTTTGAAAAACGACTGAAAAAAAGGAGAGAAATTTTAATTATGTAATATATGTATTATTTCATATACCTTGTGGCCAGTTTAATGTTAGGGGGCTTTTCTCATGTCAAATGGTAGTTTCTTTCAATTTAACATTTATTGTACAGTTTGAGGAATGATACTGTTTCAGAGAATAGTAGAAGAATATATTGAAATGCCATTAACTAATCTTGGTGTAAACTGGTTTCAAAGTACATTTTTCCAGAAAAAATATTATGTATACAACGTTATGCAAATTTTTAATTAATTTGATGTCAGGGGATTCATTACTTCATTTGTGTACAGATTTGTGAAAGGGTGTTTGAATATCAAATACGAATAAATGAATTAGACGCAACACCCTTTGTTATGCCATACTGTTCCAAACATTCTTTTAGCTTTATTACTATTTATTCAATCATATTTCATAATTATATACAATTCTTTGGGCATAATAGTTTTAAAACATCTATTAAAATGACCTAAACTTGCCTTGGTACAAGGGTTTATTACTGGGTATAAGCATTTTCCTTATGGCTTTATTTATTACAAACATATTCTTTCAACATCATTACACATTGAGGCCCTTTTTTAATAGGTTAAACGATCTATCTTAAATGTTCTTTCTTGAGTTTGGGACTATGTGTTATAACTTAGAAGGCAAAAGTGAGCAAGCACAAGCTTTAACATAAAAAATGTGCGCGAAGCGCGCGAAAAATGTTTGTTTTTTTAAATTTTAATTTCGTTGGAATTGATCAAAACTCCCTAAAATGTGCAATTTTTAGAGGAAATTGGCCTACTTCAACAAAATATGCGATTTAAAATTTGAGATTTTCAGGCACTTTCCCGGGTGAAAAGGGCATTCAATGGGGAAAGACTTTCCACAGCTGGATATTTTCCCCTTGTCCCTCGGTTATTACGCTACTGCGTAGAATACCTGGCGGCTTAGATCAAATGCGCTATGGACACTTTTTGAAGTGGAGAATGGGTTGCAGGCAGGGGTATTGTGATATCTGTTCATTATATCTTCCTTTTTATTCTTGTCTTTATTTTTCTCTTCTCTTTTCCTTTCTCTTTCTTTCCCCTTCTTTCTCTTTCCCTCCCTCTCCCCTCTTTCTTTTCTCTTCTTACCCAGCCAGCCCGGTACGACGGCTTGGTCAGCCCGGTAAAAACCGTCAGTGGGGAGGGGGGGAACAGTCTGCCCCTGCCCCGCCTGTTATGCCACTGTTTATAAGATGAATGGGAATATGAATCATGCAGATCTGGAATCAAATCTAGGTGGTGAGGTCAACATTCCTCCTCAGGGAAAATTTCGATTTCTAGATGGCGGGAAATGAGCTTTCCCGACTTCTGAGGTGTCTTTTAATTACTTTTTTGTTCTTCAAAATTCAAGGTTTTCCCATCTTGAAAACGGTCTGGTAATTTTTTCCCATTGTTATTACAGTAAATAGGGCTTATGTGTGTATACATACATAACAATTTAAAAAAAAAGTGAGTAGTTGCATACGAATTTTCCATGAATCGATGAATCCCAAAAAGAAAGGGGGGTCCGGGGGTTCTTCCCCAGGAAAATTTTGATTCCTAGAAGGCGGGAAATGAGCTTTCCCAACTTCTGAGGTGTCTTTTAAATTAAAGTCATTAAAAAATACTTCAGAAGTCGGGAAATCTCATTGTTCACCATTTAGAAATCATTTTCCCGGGAAGAACTCGAACATCCCTTTCCCTGGGTTCATTGATTCATTATAATAATTTTCAAGAGGGGAACACCTTGAATTTTGAAGAACTTAAAAGTAATTAAGTTCTTCAAAATTCAAGGTTTTCCACTCTTGAAAACTTTCAGATCATTTTTTCCTATTGTTATTACAGTAAATAGGCCTTATGTGTGTATACATACATAAAAAAAGATTGAGTAAGTTGCATACGTAGTTTTTCCATGAATCGATAAATCCCAAAAAGAAAGGTGGGGGTGGGGAGGTCCTGTGGTTCTTCCCCGGGAAAAGTTTGATTCCTAGATGCCGGGAAATGAGCTTTCCCCGACTTTTGTGGTGTCTTTTAATGACTTTTAAATTCTTCAAAATTCAAGGTTCCACCCCCACCCCTTGAAAATAATTCAATTAATCAATGAACTTCAAAGATAAAGGGTCCGGGTTCCCCGGAAAAATTTCGATTTCTAGATGGCAGGAGATGAGCTTACCTGACTTCTGAAATGTCTTTTAATGACTTTTAAAGTTCTTCAAAATTCAAGGATTCCCCTCTTGAAAAAGGACAGGTAAATTTTTCTCATTTTTTATTTTATGTGTGTATACATACATAAACAAACTGTCTCTTATACACATCTAGATGTGTATAAGAGACAGAATCTGTCATGTGCATGAGACCAAAAATCAGCTCACGGGTCCTGAAAAGGTAGGTCTAGAATCCTTTTCTTTTTCCCCTTTTTTTTGTTGCACAAGGGAGGGGTCAGGACCCATGATCCCCTCCTCCCAGATCCGCCAATTGAATTGCGAGAAAATGTAACTCGGTCGGGTACTGGATAAACATTCTCTTTCCCATCCTTCTCCTTCTTCCCTCCTTCTTTTTTTTGCATTTCCGATCATACAAATTTCTTCAGACATTATATATTTGTATATAACCCCCCCGGTTCCGCCGCCCATGCTTATGACCGTCACACATCATGTCTGTGGCCAGTTCTGCTGTGTCACTGTGTGGGTCAACAACCAACCATGTGAATACTTCTTGACAGAGAGATGAGAGTCTCCCAGTGCCGACAACATAACATGATTTTCATTGAAATGTGAGTACAGTATTACATTATTAATATTCCAAAGTAGAGCTATAGCCTATAGTTTACCTGTCAACTTTCCAACATTCAAGTTTTTAGGACTATCCTAGGCCTAGCCCTGGGCTAGGCCTCAGTTTGTAACCCACCACGCAACATCAAAAACAAGTGACACAACACCACACTGGCTATGGATAGCCAATAACGATCATTACCACGATCATTTTGCAGGCATCTTATTCTAGCCCACCCAGGTAAACATGGTAATATGCTTCATTAAACACCAAATATAGGCTTACACTTATTTGCAGTGTCTTTCAATCCGATATTAGGCCTAGGCCTAGATTTTTATAGGGCCCTTTTAAAAACCTGTACCTACAGTAGGGCTAGGCTACGCAGGTGCCTAGCCTAGGCCAGGTGCTGTTTATACACTGTTTATAACCCACACAGGGTTATTAGGGCCCACATACATATCAGCTAGCCTGCAGGTCCGGCTGAAAGGGTTATCTTCCCCATTGATTGAGTTAGTTGGTAGCTTTTGCCGCACGACGTTAACTTTAACGTTAGTACCCAACATGCAGCGCGATAGCTCTGCCTCTTTTGTAAACAAATCGAAATACGCATGGGCAAACCCGTAACAAACGTATGTTGAGCACTTAAAACCCTGAAATTAACGTACTCCATGTTGCAAAATTAATAAATTATGACATCAACGTTAACGTTAACGTCGTGCGACGATAACTGCCTAATAACTATAGTTGCCATAAAGTTGTTTAATGTTTAAAATTTATATTGATTTGTTGGTTGTTGCGATTATCCATACCACGGTCCATAGGGTCAACATCTTTCATCGCTTTAATAATGCTTTTCAATAATTCTTTTAAATGGTTTTTAATTATTGTTATTAAAGCAACACTATATAGTAAAGGGACTAGGCGACTTGATTTTATTAAACTTTATTTTTATTTCTCCTTTCTTTTCATGCTCTTTACAGTTAAAGTTACAACAACGATCTTCACAGCAGAGAGGGATTGCTTGACACCGATTCAACCTAAGTGTTCATCTGAAAACCGATCAAAGACAAGAATCTACGTTAACGATTTTCTTTGAACTTTGCCAAATAGATACTTTTGGAAGAACACTGTAGGCCTATTATCCCGATATTCCAATGTGCTGATGTTATTTTACCAGTACTCAAAATCTCTACTACATAAAAAAAAAAAAAAAAACAAACACCAATTTCACTAAATGTATTGCAAAGACATCTTTCTTAGTCAATTTATAATCTGGTGTTGCAATACAACAATTATTCAATCTATAATAGGCCTATAGAAAATTCAAAAGTAACCATGTTAACATTCAATATTATTGATAAGTAAAAACAAATGTTTAATTATTGGAAGCATGTTTCCCAAGGTAAAGAAACTAGACTTTCTTTTTAAAGTTTTTTTAATTGTTTAAAAATACCAGCGAAGTAATTTTATTAAGGAATTGATTATAAGCATTTTTAGTTCCTATGCATGTAATGCAATAGGAACTATTGTAATCACTTCCACTGTTTTTCCTTTGTGTTTTATTGTGTGTAGTATGTGTGTGCGTATGTGTGTAGACATTTATGCAAATGCGCATGCGTCAAAGAAAAGTTTTCCGACATTTTGTTTTACTTCGCGATGCGAAGTTC
>NW_022736344.1:234032-240252 GCF_011630105.1 Anneissia japonica | reverse complement strand
TACATATATATATACGTGTATATATATGTGTATACATATATATATGTGTATATATATATATGTATATATATGTACGTATATATATGCACGTATATAGCAACACAAATTTCTCTCATCAGAAATACCAATATATTGGGCATACACTATAGATTGTTTAAATCTGTAACGTTTAAATTTGAAACACATTTAATTACATTGATTACAACGACGCTGGAACCTTAAGTTGCCTATTTTAGAGAGCCAATAATTACCCAAAGAATCAAACTATATACACTTTGTAATAAACAAGATATATGATGAAAACCACTCTGCAGGGGTGGAACTGGTGGGGGGGGGCATGTCCCCCTGTTTTGACACTAAATTTTTAAAATTTCAATGCATGTCCATGTTATGTGTTACTCACTTATCTATTCTGAAAGTGTTATGGGGCCCCTGCCCCCTTTTGAAATCCCTGGATCAGCCCTTCAGGGTTCGTACGCATCCTTGAAATCCTGGAATGTCCTGGAAAAACAAATGAGCATTTTCCAGTACTGGAAAGTCCTGGAAATTTATGATTGTCCTTGAATACTTCATCAGGACTAATAATGGTGACATCTCGTAAGAGTAAATTCCTAATACGGCTCGTTTAGCTTTTCTCGCAAAAATAATATAACTTAAAAGAGGGTCTATAATATTTCAGTGATTGTATCAAGAAATCAAAACCCAGAGGACACGGAACTAGGGGGGTGCTGTGTTATGGAGAGTAATTTGTGACCGGAAATGGTATGCCATTGGTTGTTACCATGCGCCAGTGATGTTGGAGTACAGCAAGATGAAACTATTTATGTAATGCATGAATAAAGTTCAGGGTTTGTCAGATAGTGAAGTGATTATTGTACATTTTAAATGCTGCCTCCATGCATAAGTGTAAGCTAAATTACGGTGATTAATTAGCGAAGATATGGAGACAATTATTTTGAAGATCCCTCTTTCCAAGAGGGGATGCAAATGCTTTGTGAAAATGAGTATGCCGCGGTACCCATTTTCACAAAGGAATACACTCAGCTAGTTCGCTAACAATATGCAAATTTACATGAACATCTGGAAGGAAAGGTGCAATCACGTTCTGTTGCCCTAGCAAACGTCTACTGTAGCGTGGGGGTGGGGGGGGGGCTAGGCCTAACCTAAGTAGACAGTTCAGTTATATGTGATTGAAAGTACACTTTCAAAAGAAATAAATTAAAATAAGAAAAAAAAAAAATAACTAGGGCCTAAGAATAATTCAGTTTGCAGACGTACAGTACCTTGTTTAAGTATTGTATGCTAACTATGCGGCTCTTGTAGCCCTAGCTAGGCAAGGCATTCATGTGCAAAGCAGTGGTGTTTGTTTATCAATGAAAAAAGCACACCAGGAAAGTTTGCCTTATCAGGAAAAGGTGACGTATGCATGCTAGCTATAGCGTGAGTGTGACTTCACCAAAAAATAAAAATTTTCTATTATAACCACAAGGTTTGTGGGCAATTATTCCCTTAATATGAATTAAGGGTAGCACCATCTCCTTGCCATACAAATTACAGCTCCTACTGACGTCTCAGTCGAGAAATACGGGTAGCTGAAGTTTTTCTCGAAAATCTGACTACGAAACCATATTAAATTGACGTTCCACTTCTGACTCTGAGTTGTGATTGCACACACCGCTAAGGGCATCAAGACTGTTGACTGGATTAGGGAAACATACTGTTATTGGGTGCCTAGTTATGCTTTGTCGACATATTTTTACTCATTCCCATACGTCTAGGTGGACTGAAAGAAAATACAGATGTAATACTTGAAAATTGCATTTTTATTTATAGTCCATAATTCATGAAGTCAATTAATAAAACAAATGAGGTATTAAAAAAAAAAACCAAGTCTGTAATATTTGATAAAATTAACCAAACTTCATCAAAACCTGTTTTTAGCGATCTCCCTGCTCCAAACCAATGTCATGGAATTTCCTTATTCCAGACGATAATGCACAAAGACGATCATCGAGCCTATTTTCATGACAATTGGGCCCAACAAGATCGTGTAGTCAAATCCTTTTAGCCCATGCCTGTTCGTACTTGCTGATGTTTGATGTACTGTACTGACAAATATTTAACATGATCATTTTAATTAAGATTCTTAAACACCTTATGTTAAATTATTGGAACGCAATAAATGAATCAGAATGAAAGTGGGCCCGATAGTCCACACTAAGCCTACTGATGGGCCTGTCACGCCAAAATTGGTCTGGGCTAAAATCGGTCCGGGGGAACGATTTTGGCCGGCCAAAATCAGTCCTCCTTGGATAATATTGGTCCGGCCAGGACAAATTTTGGCTTAGCCTAAAATATCGTTCCACCACACCTGCTACAGTGCTACACTATATGAGTTTAGTACTCAACCAATTACAGCACACTTGACTCAGAGTATTTCTTAGTGGCTGCTGATGAGGCGGGATTGCATAAATTTGTTTTTAGGATCTTGTTTTACATGCCCATTTTTCGTGATTATGACTATTTTGGATAAAGAATGTTTTGAGCAGTGGTGGTAAGGTCCCCCTCCCCCATAAATTTTTTTAATGGCCCAGACTTGATTTTGTTTAGATTTTCAAATGAATCAACCATTCAATAGGGGAATTGAAGCATCTTCTAGTGCTATGTATTATTAATATTGTATAATTGCAAAGCATAGCCATAGTTAGCAGAGTAGAGAAGTTGATATATGTTTTTTGAGGTTAAGTGTAAGATAATGTTTAATTGTGTTTTCTCATGATTCTAGCTTGAGCAAAAGCAATAATATTAGATTAACATGAGATTTTGGTATAGTTAGGTTCGGTTAGGAACGAATTAAGTATAGATGTTAGAAATGCCGTACACTCTTCTTCCTGCCCTCATCAACTAATTACAGCACAGTGAGTGCTTACTAAACGGTCCACATAGATTTTGAGGGAAAATGCTTTTGGTGGGAAATTAGAAATTGAACGACCAATGAAAATGAAGGTGATGGGTTAAGTCCAATCTTGAGCCTATTTTGCATAGATCTCTGTATATAAATACAGGGGCGGATCCAGAGATGTCCAAAAAGGGGGGGGCCGAAAGGGGGGGCCGAAATTTGGGCCGATCGAGACAATAATGCCCTAGGGGGTCCGGGGGCATGCCCCCGCAAAATTTTTGTGTTCTAGACGCCCGAAAATAACATTTGAGCCGTTGTGGGCTATCATTTTTTTCTTTTTTCCTTCTTTTTTTCTTTTTTTTTTCTTTTTTTCACCTCCCAAAAGGGGGGGCCGGGGCTGGGCCGGCCCCCCCTAAATCCGCCCCTGAAATAGGCTACAGCAGCTGTATGCGAAGGAATTCCTTTGAAAGCAGAGGCTCGTTTTGGTTAGTACAGTGTAGGAAGTAAAAGAAAGGTTGTGCTTACTTTTTAGTTTCAGGGTGTATTTACACCTTACAAGGAAGCCTAATTATTTGACATTTTAATAAGTCGTCAATAACCATTAATTAAAGCTGCTGAAAATAAGGAAAGAATCCTGATCCAACAGCAGGGAATATCGTTGTATACAGTGTATTATTGAACACACGTTCACCCACCCTTTTTTTCTACGAAATATATAACCGACGTGGATTTAGAAGGGGGTATGGTGGTTGGTCCTGTTCCCGAAAAAAAGGAAAAACAAAAGAAAAAGAAATAATTGGTCTAATATGCCTCAGAGGTTATTTTCTAGAGAGTAAAGTACTGGAAAACAATGCTGTGGGAAACAATAGATTGATGTATGGACATACTGTATATAACTAAAAGACATGTCCATGTGTTTCGAAACAATATAATATATAGCGAAATATAACAACTAGTATATATCTGTGTACATAGCTTAGCCTTTCCTTATTGTTATTCCTCTATGTTCACTAACCGCGAAGGCTCTACAATCAACTAAACCCAAATACTGTACATGCCGATCTTAAACTGTTATATAGGGTGATGTATGCAAATTAAGGCTTCAGCTATGGACATCATTGTGATTGGCTAGATAAGCATATGCACGTCTGCAAAAGCTTAGGAATCATTCTTTCCGCCAAAATCTATTGCGGACGTAAGATGCCCAAGTGTGCTGAGAACAGCAAAGTAGATTTCAACGGACTGATTTTGGCTTATGTGGACTACATTTGGCAAGTAATTATAAGGCCAAAATCAGTCCGCCAGATTGGTTTTTGCCCCGGACCAAATTTTTCCTGACAGGCCCTATCGTCTTGTGCTGTAGTTGGCCCGATCATCTGTCACAAAAATACTAGGCCTAGGCACTGCTGAACGTGAAAGAGATAGGCTTAATATTGGGCGCAATGTGTGGTTTTATGAACCACAAAACAATGATTATCGTGCACTCAGGTAAGTTATGTTGAACATTAACAATCGCATCTTAAAATACAGTCAGGCACAAACGCGTCTAAACTTGTAATCAGTCAACCATTTAATGGGGGTGGAGCAATGAGCTAACGGCTTCAAACATGAATTAACGGGCGATAAATGCACCCTGGCTAAACGCTATTTCTGGGTGCGTTAGGAAAGCTTGTCGGAATACAATAGAAAATGCGTCCGAACGCGATTCTGTCGTTAGAAAATCGGTGGAGATGACGCCTAAGTACAATCAATGCGGACGTAGGATAAGTGACTAAAAGTGTAAACGAGTAGCGTACAAGCTTCCAGAAAAAAAAAAAACGGGTGTGAATAGCAATCAGATGAGTCATGAAAACTAACAGATAGGAAGCCTATGCTGTATACGGTAAAAAGTATGGAAAAATATAATTTAAATATAACAGGGCTGGAAATTAAGGGTTATTAGGTCGCATTTGCGACCTGATTTTTTAAGGTGCGACAAGGAATTCAACTTTGTCACGCTCAGTGCAACAAGGTCATTTGATAGCGCAAGTAGATTTTGTAAGCGGCAGGAAGGTGGCTTCCCTCCAAATCCCAATTATTTACAACTTGTACAGCCCATTATTTTCAGTCAGTTCAGTACGCAAAACATACTATCATTCATTTTACATGTACTGTATCAACCAATCAGCATGACCTACAGTAGACTGTTAAAGTGTGACTTCGTACACTAAAACCGTGACGATGTGCGTTATTCTTGGTATATAAGTGATCTCTGTCAAAGCAAAGAAGACTGGTATAAAAACATCGGATTGCATGATTGCTACTCTTACCTGTACCTCCTCGTAATTGTGAATGTTTCCTTAATGTATTTGTTCATAAAATAGAATATGTACCGAAATTTCAAATGATCGTATACAGTATCGACTCATACGATGTAAACGGCCCAGCATCAAGCAATAATCAAAATTTAACACTAAATAGATCGTAAATAAAAATGAATTGTATATAAATGAATATTTAAAGATTTAATTTTAAACTTGGAATTAATAAAGTGCAACAATTGAATTAATTGGTTAATTTAATCTATAAGATATATAAAAAGATATATAATTCTACAAAGAATGTTTCTTGTTTTGACAAAAAAAAAAAACGTAACAACAAAAACATCATCAGTTAAACCCAACTAACTGGTGTTAGGCCTTCTAATCACGAAACTATATTTCGCGGAGTAACATCCCAATCCACATGTGCGTCCGACTACACCGGCTGGCGAGTAAGGTAAGTTGAGTCCATTGCAAGTTGTAAATCAGAATGCTGGGATATTACGTCATTCAGGGCAACTTGCATTGGGCTACTCAACTTACCTACAGAAAATATCGCCGCCAGGGACATGTAGCGTGGACGCACACATGGTTTAGGATATGTTACTCCACGAAACCTTTGTAAACACTAGAACGTGTGACGATGTTCTCTGGCGATTAATACTGAAGTTTCGAAGTTGAAAGGCGTACCAGTTTTTTTTTTTTAATACTCAATAAAACAACCATTGAACAAGAAAATGAAACTGTAGATCGTTAAATATGTAGGTATAAGATACTTTGCTGAAATTGTACAGGCCCAGGCCTAATGTTCTAGGCTACATTATAACCTAAGAAGCATCGCCGGCCGGCTGTGTGATGCCAATTTTTCGGGCTTAAAACGAAGCCTAACGAAGCCATATATATATATATATATGCCAATTTTTCGGGCTTAAAACGAAGCCTAACGAAGCCATATATATATATATATATATATATATATATGGCTTCGTTAGGCTTCGTTTTAAGCCCGAAAAATTGGCAT
>NW_022736344.1:214371-233598 GCF_011630105.1 Anneissia japonica | reverse complement strand
ATAAGAGACAGGATATACGGTGGTAATGTTAAAAGTCACTAATATCTTCATTTTATTACTCGGTTTTAGTGTGGAAGTTGACTTAACAGTTTATAGTACACTGTATATTGCTGTTTGAAAAGGAGGACACAAGGAAGATGGAGAAAGCAGGTAAAATCTTAAAAATAAGTCATATCTAGGTTTAACTACAGCCTTTTAACGGATTAGAGGACTAATTTAATCGATTATAGACTGCTTAATTTCACAATGTTATGAACAATAAAGTATAGAAACAAAAGAGTATAAGCTATCTTTCCTTTTATTCAAATGTAGAGCTGAAAAGATTCATAACAAATCAAAATATATATTATCTGACAAGGGATTATCTATTACCGTCCTTACAGTATGTATGCCCCATGATGATGCTGGATGAATGTGTATGTTTAATCATTTTTATTTAATTTTTTAAAATATAGCAGCCCAGGTCCCTGTCTTGCCCGGGATACTTGCCCAGTTTGCCTCGGCATGTTGGCGCCACTGTAGTGGTAGTAAGCTGTAAGAATGAGATCTGTCTCAGGCTGAAGCCTTCAAATACTTTATAAAGTTGGCCCTCTTTTTTGGAGGAAGTTCAAATCACAATTATTTATAACCGTAACTCTGTTTTTTCTTTTCTTTTGTCTGTTATATTTGCTGCGAAGCAGCCAATTAATATTCTTGACAGCAATTTGACCTCTGAAAGGTCATTGTTTGTCAAAAAACAAGTGCCTAAGACGACTGAAAAGCGGAGCTTCGTTCTGCCGGGTAAAATCAATTAGTTTAGGCGACATTTGTAGACTAACCTGCTCGTACCAACGTCCGCATGTTCGCGCTAGCACTCTAGGCCTAGACTAGCTAGGACAGTGTAGGCCTAGCCTTGAAGGGACGAAGGTCCCAATGAAAAACAACGTTGCTCTTTGATAGCTAACATTGTCTATTTAACATCACAATAATTCATTATTAGACCTATAGTTGTTTTTTGAATTGTACTCCACAAAACTTGTTAACGTCTATCTATTGTCGTGACGTCATGGCTCGCTGGCTCACACTTGGGATGTCTCGCACTTGTGACCAAATAACACGCTGGCTCGCACTTTGGCAACACTTTTTGGCAGTCAACTCGCCCCTAGAAAACCCGCCCTTGGAAACTTGCCCCATAAAAAAATGTACACTTCCTAGACCATGCAGTCTTCAAAATAAAAATTGTAACCTTTGGTAACTACATTTTCCACATACATAGAAATTTTTGAAACTTTATTAAAAAAAACCTAAACCATAATTCACCACTATAGACACTTTTTGACATTATGAAAAATTACGACTTTGTTACCCAATGAGAAGTGTTTATAGACAATGGGTCTGTCTCATATTATTTGTTATATTTTTATTATTCATTATTTTCACTTGACTCGCATAAATAATTTTGTTCGAAGAACATTTATATGTAGTTGTACTTCGCAGCACTTCACTTGCAATTTGCAATTTCTACTTCTTGGTGGATATTGCACTTTGCAAGCATATTTTATTCAAATTATGGTATTCAAAGTTCCTCATGAGGTGTTTCTACCTTTTACCAATTTTCCTGATTTCTAACTATCATTTGGGACATATAGGCCTATCTGGTATTGCTTTTTAATTGGATTATAATCATACTGTAGCTTCTGTAATTTATTGGCAAATCAAGGTCATCTACACTATAGCCCTGTTCATATCCAACTATGGCGAGATAATTTTAGTGGATGAGCTAGAAGATCTCGCCATAAGTTTGAGTATGACCGCTCAAGTATGGCGAGATGAAGGCCACAACTCGACTAAGCCCTTCGAGTAAATTTATGTCGACTAACTTCTTAATCCAGTCTAAAGCCAGTAAACAATTAAACAGCGGGTGGCCACAGGTCATGAATACACCAATCAAATTGAAGCAAAGTGACCTTCCATGCTTGCCAGTTAGCGCGTTTTTTAGTTACTATCATAAACACCATTCAGAATTGATGCAGTCTCCCTGATCTGTGTACTTTAATTCAACAAGTCTTATTTTGCAAATAATGGCCGAAAAGTCAGTAAAGAAACGCCATCTCTGGACGTATGCGCAGGAATGTGATTTAATATATATCTGGAGGGAGCCAGAATTCGCCGAAAAAGTTGAAGATAAATTGTACCGTCAGAAGGCTGGTGTCCACGAAAGGATTGCAGAGAGAATGCGGGACTTAGGCCACAATAGCATAACACCGGCAATTGTTGTGACAAAGTTGAAAAATCTAAGAGCATACCACAAGGCTGTGAGAGACATTTTTATTCGTGGGACGGGCAAGGGGTTGGCCAATGTAATAAGGGATGACCCGAAATCGGCATGCCCACACTACCACGCGCTAAACGAAATACTTGGGGGAAAACCCAGTGTAAACCCTCCGGCTGGACTCCTCGGCCAGTCTAATCAACCGCCGAGACCTAGGCCTAGCTTACGCCTATAGTCTCGATCTAGCATAAACTAGTCGCGCGAAAATCAACAGTAATTACCCACCATGCGATTGTACTTCCTGTCTAATGATGTGTTTTCCGAATTTCTGGTAGTCAAAATATCTCGCTCTAACCTTAACTTCGAACGCGATTAGTGGATTTAATCCAATTAACTTGGCAAATAGATCAGCTACTTCATCTGGCTATAATCACATATGAACCTAGCTTATACCATACCATAGGTATACCTATGTGATTTATTGACAACTTGCTAGAAAACTAATTACCAACATTGCAAAGTGTGGTTCCTCAAACCAGTCAGAGCTATTGCTTAAATGGGTATTGTGGTAAATGGAGGGGCAACAGCATGATTGTATTATACACATCCTTATATTCAGTTCCAAGATGTAACCATTTGGTTGTGGTGGTTTACTCTGCATGATACAATCCGATGATTTAAAATTGTTTTGTTAGAAAGTTTTTGTTGAAAGGTAAAAGTTATTTGTGATTTCATGTTATCTGATTAATAAATGTTGCAAAATCATATAATTGATGTGTTTAATTTACAGGCATTTCTGAAGAAGATTTCAGGACACTTAAAGCAGTGGTTTCAAAATGGTTTGATAAATACGGATGCATTAATAACCTGAAAGTTTTGTACACAGACTATATATCTCCTGCTGAGTTGTACAGAGCTTCTACGACAATTGAATTGTTAAATTCTTTAAGTGTTCTTGATAAATTAAGTTCAACAAAACTTATTATCCTTTATGATACTATAAATGTGACCAAACATTTTCGTTTGATAACGAAACTTACAAAAAAACTGCCGTCATGTCCTATTCCTAAAAATTTAGAGGATATTGAAATATCTGAATTCACACCTCACCGACTCAAACTGATGAAGTTCGGTTCATCACTGACAAGAGCAGATGTAGCCAAGATTGATGGATTGTATAATGAACCATTAAGGAATTATGCTGACAGCTGGAGTTTGATTATGGATCTAGAAAAAAGGTGCAAAATTAGGGAAGAAAAGATGGAAGTGTTTGTTAGGAAGTTAAAGAATCTTGGACTTCCAACAGCTGTTGGTGCTCTTTGTGAAGGTATTTTATTTCTTATTCTAACAATAATTTATCATCAATTACTTCCTAGGGGTGGCACCAGGACTTGCCCAACGGGGTTGAGGCTTAGGTGCCCAACGGGGGTAGTCCTGGTGGCGAATCCCAGAAAAATATGACAATTTTTGGATTTCCAAGGCTTATCTAATTGATTTTAGAGTCTACTGTTATGTATAAAATATATATGAAATTTGTTTTTTCTCCCCGATGAATTGTGGGTTTTCTCCCCGATGGGGGCCAGCTCTTCAGGGCCCTCCCCAGTGGTGCCACCCCTGAAAAATATAGGTGTGTACATTGGTTTTGCTTTGTTTTTTGCATTTCAGCATTACACAGGGTCAACCTTAAATTATTAATTATGATTTTTGTACATGTATATATAAAGTTACATTAAATTGTAGTCCTTGAGATATCTAGAAGCAAATACTTCATGCTTGAGCTGATATTTATATTCATAATAGCATACAAATAGGCATTGTTTGCCAACAATCTGAAACCATTAATGATGTCTGCAAAGAGTAAAGTTTAGCAAAATACTAAACACCAACGATAAGTATAATACTATAAAAATATTAAAATATCTATGTACTTTTATAATCATCGGCTGTATATTTCATTCACAGACAATCTAAGTACATCATCTGAATCTGAACAAGAGTTTGGTGAAGGTAATGAAGAACATGATACTCTATTATAGTAATTGTGATTATTTTTTTCTGAACTGAATATCTGTATTATGGTATACAGCACAGTTAAATTGTTTATGTGTATCTTAGCACTATAGCCAACCCATATTCTGAAACACTATTAGGTGAACTTTCTTTTTAGTCCCAAAGGTGTCTCCTTAATAGGGGTTTCTATTGTATATTTTGTAGACACTTTATAAAATATGTGCCCAAGCTGCAATGCATTTCAACATTTATTCCATCATAGTAACATTTTTGTGTAATTGTTTTCTCTTGCACCCCTTGCAAACCATGCTGATCATTCTTAATTGTCTTCCGTCCATTTGTTGGATTATGTATAGTACTTACAGGGGCGGATCCAGAGATGTCCAAAAGGGAGGGGGCGCAGAAGGGGGGGCCAAAAGTGGGACTGATTGAGAAAAATAACCCTAGGGGGTCCCCCTGATTTAGACCTAAACTTAAATATGGTAGAATTTGCATGGTATTATATATCAAGTTTTCGAGTTTCCGCTGTGCAGATTTGCTTGTGTCCTTGGGCAAGGCACTTTAGCTACATTGCTTCAGTCCACCCAGCTGTATCAATGGGTACCAGCAAACTGCTGTTGACTAAACCTGCGATGAACTAGTGTCCCGTCCAGGGGGAGTACAACTCTCATCAGTTTCACACTACAGAAACTGGGGATAAGCTCCAGCTCTATGAGCCCCAGTGGCTCGGAAAGGATTTAGTAGTAGTAGTATATATCTTGGTTAGAATGAAATATGTTTACAAGTATAATGATAATAATAATAATAATAATAATAATAATAATAATAATATGTCATTCTTATATAGCGCTTAATGCCTTTACAAAGCCTCTAAGCGCTTCATATTACTACCCCGGTCATTGGATCAAACACATATGGAACACTTTGAACACCAAATTAAATTATTAAATTAAATTATATTATTATTCCATAATATTGCGGCTAGTAATCAGTGCAGTTGTGTTGGAACCTACCAGGTACCCACTTGTACTCCTAGGTGGAGAGAGGCAACCATAGATAAATTGTCTTGCCCAAGGACACAAGCGATTTGCACAGTGAGAGTTTCGAACCCCGGACCTCGAGGTTGGAAGTCGAAGCCACAACCGATGCACCAACCATCAAATAAAGATTTGGTGGTTGCTAAACACTTAGCGTTAGTGGCAGCTGGTATCCACTATTAACAATAGATTATGAAAAACTTTGTCGTGGTATGAAGCCTTTTGACGGTAATGAATGACTACAATCATTTCCTCTATTAAGTGAGTGTCAGCATTTATGCGTCCTATTAAAGGATGTAGTGGTATACTAAGGGTACTGGAGGCAACATAATGTTTTTTTACAATACGTGGTGCAGTGTGTAACAGGTGCTTTCTAGCTGTCGCTCAGGAAGTTGATTTTAATGTGTTTTTTACTCTGAATTTACAAGGTTTTAATGTTTAATATTTTTGTGGAAGTATTGTTTATTCATCTAGTGAAGATTTTAGTGATTTAATTGTGGATTGTGTCGTTCTTTTTGGTGTGTTTTTGATAATGTTTTGTAGCCCACCGCTGCCTTTCCAAACCAAGTCTGCCGCCTCGCATACCGAGAATTGAAACCTGTTGTTTGATATGCAATGTGGGCTGTTTTTGAGCCTGCTACTAATTGTACATTGGATGCCACCTTACAGTATCTATGATGGATGTCACAATGTAGACTCTGAGTATTTATTTTTCAAATATATCACACTGTAATCCACAAAATGAAGGTGAGACTAGAAATTACAGTTCACTTATGTGTCATAGAGGTAGGAGAGCAGGCAGAAATTGCCATAGACCTATGCGGACAATTATTAAATAGCGTCCAGTTGTACCAATTAGTTGCTGTAGGTTGAGTGAAGAAAGAATATCAACACTCGTTAACATTCCACTCATCGAAGATATCCAAGTTCTGAAATCGAATCGTGTTGACACAGTAGGCCTTCATAGGAAAAAACCCACAACTCACAATATAGCGATTGCTGAGCGTGAACGCATTCTAAGACCTGTGCAAATTAAGCAAAATTACAACACTGATAATCATGCTGTTTTGTGTCTTTGGAATGCACGCTCAATTTGAAACAAGACTACAACAATTTTTGATATGTTAGTAGGCTCTGGAGTTGACATCCTAGTTATCATGGAGTCGTGGTTAGGTGATGGTATTTCCCCTATTAACGAAGAGTGCACGCCTGACGGATTTAGTTTCCGAAGTTTTCTGCGACAGGGTGATGTGAAAGGAGGCGGAATTGATATAATCTATAAATCTAAACTCAAATATGTGTCTTCTCCTCTTACTCATGATTTTTATTCATTCCAACATACCTGTATTACAGATCTCACTAAGTCTTTCAGGTTGACTGTTATTTATCACCCTCCCCCTTCACCAAAAAATGGACTGAATCGCAGTTTGTTGAGGAATTTGCTGAATTTATTGGTGAAATCGATGGGCTACCTGGAAGACATCTAATAGTTGGCGATATGAATGTCCATGTAGATGAACCGGAAAGTAGCTTTGTATCTCAATATTTACAAATCCTGCATGATCATGATTTTAAGGATATGCCACATACGTATGGCTCTGATCACTATCCTATAAGAGTCACGCTTCGCATTAGCAAACCAGACCCACTGAAGAGGGTTATAAAATAAAGTGCCGCTCTTTTAAGAATCTGGACATTTAAACTTGTTTGAGTCAGAACTTAAAAATCAACTTAGTATTATTTATCAATTAGATGATCCGGATGCACAATCACTGTCTTATAACCTGATCATAAAATCTATTCTTGATAAGCACTGTCCTGAAAAAACGCAAGTACGAAGAGTTGACTGTACGCCAAGCTGGTATACTAGCGAAATTGAGGCTGCGCGTAGGAAGAGGCGCAAATTCGATAGAATCTGGAGGAAATCTAGGACAGTTTTAGATAAGCATAATTTCGATGAGCAGCACAAGTGTGTCTGTGATATCAAAACAGATAAAACTAAAGTTTTTAAAGCTGTTTTTTCTGAGTGTAACCATAGAGATGTATGATGTTCTTTATAAATTGTTAGGTAAATCTAAACATAGTTTTAACCACTCCGTAATTCTAATGAATCACTGTGCCGAGAGTTCGCAGAAGTACTTAACATACGATCGTGCATAGATGATTGTTCCATTGAGTCCAATGAGATCCATCGTTCTGCCAAACACTGTTTGCCTAGAAACATTCTCGCCTGTAGAGGTTGATGATATAAGTAAAGATTATTAACAAGATTCCAAACAAATCAAGTACCTTGATCCTCTGCCTACTTGGCTGCTAAAAAGATGCTCGCAGAAAATTGCGCCTATTGTTGCACATATTGCAAATAGCTCTTATGCATCGGGGGTGTTCCCTCAGAGTTTACGAAAGGCTGCTGTAACGCCCATAATTATGAAAACTTCACTTGATCCCAATATTCTGGCAAATTATCGCCCTGTTTCCAACTTGCTTACTCTTGGAAAAATTCTCGAAAGGCTTGTCATGCACATTCTTAACCAACATTGCCAACTACATAACCTAACAGAACCTTTGCAATCTGCTTACAAGGAAATGTACAGTACTGAAACTGCATTGTTAAAGGTTAAGACAGACATTTTACAAAATTTTGCCAAAGGTGGAGTTGTAATCTTGATAATGCTAGATTTATCTTCACCTTTTGACACAGTGGATCACCGTATTCTTGTGCAAAGGCTAAGTACTGTCTACGGAATTATAGATAACGTTAACAGCTGGATAAAAACATATGCTGAAAATAGGTACTGTAAGGTTACTGTAGTTGGTTCTTAATCTGGGAAAACACCCCTTAAATTTGGTGTCCCACAGGGGTCGACGGTTAGCCCTGCCCTTTTTACAGCATACACACAACCTATTGCAAATGTAATTAAACGTCACAGCTTATCTTAATATCTTTATGCGGATGACACCCAATTGTACACTAGTTTTGATCCTAAACTACCAGGTGATCTGCAGGTTGCCTTGTTTGGGATCAAAAACTGCATAGGGGATCTTAGTGGTTGGATGTGTGAAAACAAACTTAAATTAAATAAATCAAAGACTTAATTGTTAGTACTATCGCCACCTAAGATTGATGTTAGTAATAGGCATATTGAGCCGATCATTGGCAACACTACTGTCAAGCCATCCAACACAGTCAGAAATCTTGGTGTAATATTTGACCCTAATCTTAATATGACGTCCCATGTTGATTCTATCTGCCGTACTGTTAATTTTTATTTGAGGGGAATATCAAAAATTTGCAAATTTCTTGATAATAAAACTTGTACTGAAGCCACAAGGTCATTGGTTTTATCACGATTGGATTACCGTAATTCACTGTTAGTTGGAATGTTTACAAAAAACATGTCACGTTTACAGAGGCTTCAGAACCGTGTGGCTAGACTAATTTTTCAAGTTAATACTGTAGGTCCGTTCGTGCAATATCTCTACTAAATGAATTACACTGGCTACCTGTAAAGAGCAGAATTGTATTTAAGGTTTTATAACATGTTTTTAATTGTGTGAATAACCAAGCACCTGGTTATCTGAAAGATTTTATTAATATCTATAAATGTGGTAGAAGTGGCCTTAGATCTGAAAGTGATCGCACTAAGTTACAGAATCGTCTTGTAAGACGGGTGTCTGGCGAGAATGCTTTTTCTAAATTTGGGCCTAGTTTTAGGAATGATCTTCCAAAAGAAATTAGAGAATCAAACTCTTTGGAAGCATTTAAAAAAAGTTCTTAAAACTCACTTGTTTGTAAGAAGATTGTAAAGCACTTTGATCAATTTTTTGGAATAAAGCGCTCATAGAAATACTTTATATTATTATTATTATTATTATTATAATCATTGCCCTCTATTCATAGGAAACCAAATTAAAAAAACAAAAAACTATCAGATGATTGAACAGGGATAAAATAAATAAATCTATTTTATCTATTGCGCAGTCAGCTGATGCCTTCCTACTGTATCTGAAGTTATGATAATGCTTTCTTTGTGCTTTTGTTGTTGTAATAACACTTTTGATGCTTCAGAATTTTCCTATGGTACAATACCAAGGATTGAGACATGAATGTTTAAGTAACATTTATTACCGTGTATTTTGTAAAGGTGCTGATCCTCAACATGTGGCTTCATCATCATCAAACCTGCAGCAACAGGAGCAGCTAAGACAAGGTAAAGTGACATTGTGATCTATCATTCATGCAGATATTAGAGTGCAAATGTAGCTTGGTTGAAATGCTCTCCTTTTAATCAAAATGAGTTCATTACAGAACTTTGAGTTTTTGTTTACAACTGCTCTAAAAGCACCTCAGTTCCATAGCCTCATAATTAATAGATTAATTTATAACTGTTGGATGATAATATGGTCAAAAAAATGTTTGAGCAAATAGGATAAACAGACTATATTTGAACCACAGTGGTGCATGTCATGTTAGACCTATCATGTAGCGTTTTTACTGAACATTATTTAGTGGTAATTACCGTATTCTTTATTTCAATTTAGATTGGATTAAGAAGAGTAAAAAAAGAGAAAGAAAACCATTAACATATTTTGCAGCATTGTTTTTAAACAACTCTATAAAGACTGTAAGAGTGATGTTTTGCCCTACCTGACGTGTTACTATACTGAATACTCAGTACATTCCCAAATACCTGCAAATAAACTTAGCAAGTGGTTTGGGTGGGAATCAAACCAACAACCCCCAGATAACTAGCATGTTGCCATAATCACTAGACTAGTAAGCTTGCACTTAGTGGTTAGTGTTGAGTCCGATTCCCAAGTAGCAGTAGGTACTGCAACTGCTCCCTGACAGGTGCCTAGGTCCCTGACAGGGTTGGGGGGCCTGTCCCTGACGAGAGCAAAGAGGGCATGGTCCGGCGAAAATCTTTCAAAAGTGGCCCTGCCCCCTCCCCCCTCTTCCCCATGGCACCAGCCCTGGCTGCATAGGGATAATTTCAAAGCCTCTGCTGATTATTGTAGCAGTTAAAAAAATCCCTAAATAAAAATTATTTATGTGTAATGCAATTAACAGAAACATATTGTTGTTTAATTCATCTATTCCAGATATATTTATCAGACATTCCTTGACAGAAAGGCAAAAATATCTGTATAAGAATGTGAATCAAATGACACCAGCAATCTGGCATGAAGATCATGAAGTAGATATTGAAGTGGTATTCACTGAACTTATCTTATTGCAATCTACAAAAGAAGATAACGAATCAGAAGCCAAGTCAACAGCTATAAAAAAGAAAGGTAGACCCACAGCCTTAACAGAGATATTAAGTCTTATTAAATCAACAGTTTCATGTAAGGTATTAATAACAGGAAAAGGAGGGATGGGTAAAACCACGCTTCTTAGATATATTGCTCATCAGTGGGCTACTGATGGTGCCCATAATGCCTTTGCTAAAAAATTACTGTTTCTTTTAGATGTCCGAGATATTGAAGCAAAAGAAAATATTTTGGATATAATTCTAAAAGATGAGTATTTTAAAGAATTAATTCTTATGAATGAGTTTCCAGCTGATTTAGTTAAAATGTTTCTGGTCACTCATGCTGATGAAATAGTTATTTTGTTAGATGGATATGATGAATTAAAAAAAGATGCTAAAGATCCTATAGGTCTATTCAGAAGAACTGAATTGGGAAAAAGTACAGTTTTGATGTCGTCTCGACCTGACAACACAGTTAAATTAGTTAAATGCTGTGATGTACATATTGAAGTAAAGGGATTCAGTCCGAAAAATATAAAGAAGTACATCTCTAATCATTTTTGCTCAATTGGTAAACCTAAAATGGGTTGCTCACTCATTAAGGAATTTGGACTTAGTAATGTTAATGATGAGATTGTTAATAATGTTGCATTTAAATGTGTTCATCACAAAGAAGCATTTGAATTGTGCTCATCTCCCTTGTTATTGCTTATGATTTGTACCATGTGGAAAGGCAAACATCATATACCCACAGACTTGTCAGATCTTTTCAAGGAATTGTTTTGCTGCATTATAAATCAGTATCAAAATAGGGGTGGTAATAAATCATCTATTTCTCAATTTGAGAGAATTCCAGAGGAATATAGGCAAGCTATTCTAATATTAGGAGAATGTATGTACAAAGGTCTGAAAGTAAATAGACTGTCTATTGACAAATACAATTTGTCAACGATAGCAAATAATGAAAAGTTGGTACAGTTAGCGCTAGAACTTGGATTTGTTTATGAAAACAGCCCTGTTCATCCAGGTGATTTAAGGGAGTTTAAAACACCCCCACACAAGTTGATTTCAGAGGCACTAGCAGGATTTTACCTGTCTGAAAAAATCCAAAACAGGAATTTGAAAACTGATGAATATGGTGTGATAAGATCTAATCGATATTTATATATGACAAGAATATTTACAATTGGATTTCTTGGTGCTGATGCTTTTAAATTGCTGAGACATTGGTTGGTAAACACGGCCCCAAATTTTTCCCCAATAGCACAATGTCTTGAAAGTAGTAAGCCTTTTATTTTCAGTTGGAGGAAGTATCATTTTACAGGTGATAATCTAGCAATGTTGGTTGAATCAATGGGTCAAAATGAGACATTAAATTGGAAAAGGGTAGATTTGAGTAAGATTAACCTATCATCAATCAGTGGAAGAACATTAGCTTGCCTTTTTAAGTTCTCTCCAGACCTAATCCATATTGTCATGAGAGATTGTAGTTTATCAGGTATGATTGTTAATGAAATGCTGGAGGAATGTGCTAGGATGAATGTCGTATTGAAAGACTGCATGCTTATAATAGACAAAAATGACCTTTCAGCCGTCAATGGTAAATCACTTGCAGAGTTGGTGAGAGTAATTTATGATGATAAAGATTTATTTGTATGGAGTCATTATTCTTTTACAGCTGAGAATTTAGAAAGTCTTGTTGAATCAATAAGTGAAAATGAGACTTTGAATTGGAAAAGGGTAGATTTGCGCGACAATAAGCTATTGTCAATCAGTGGAAGAACATTCGCTTGTCTTTTAAAGTTCTCTCCAGACCTAATCTATATTGGCATGAGAGGTTGCAGTTTATCAGGCAGTATTGTTAATGAAATGCTGGAGGAATGTGCTAGGATGAATGTAGTATTGAAAGACAAGATACTTAGGTTAAAGGGAAATGACCTTTCAGCTGTTAATGGTAGATCTCTTGCAGAGTTAGTGAGAGTAATTTATGATAAGGATTTATTTGTATGGAGTCATTATTCTTTTACAGCTAAAAACCTTGAAAGTCTAGTTGAATCAATGGGTCAAAATGAGACATTGAATTGGAAAAGGGTAGGTTTGAGTAAGATTAACCTATCATCAATCAGTGGAAGAACATTAGCTTGTCTTTTAAAGTTCTCTCCAGACCTAATCCATATTGACATGAGAGATTGCAGTTTATCAGGCAGTATTGTTAATGAAATGCTAGAGGAATGTGCTAAGATGAATGTAGTATTGAAAAAGAACATGCTTAGTTTAAATGGAAATCACCTTTCAGCTGTTAATGGTCAGTCACTTGCAGAGTTGTTGAGAGTAATTTATGATGATAAAGATTTATTTGTATGGAGTCATTATTCTTTTACAGCTGATAACCTAGAAAGTCTAGTTGAATCAGTGGGTCAAAATGAGACATTGAATTGGAAAAGGGTAGGTTTGAGTGAGATTAACCTATTATCAATCAGTGGAAGAACATTAGCTTGTCTTTTAAAGTTCTCTCCAGACCTAATCTATATTGGCATGAGTGGTTGCAGTTTATCAGGCAGTATTGTTAATGAAATGCTGGAGGAATGTGCTAAGATGAATGTAGTATTGAAAGACAACATGCTTAGTTTAATTGGAAATGACCTTTCAGCTGTTAATGGTCAGACACTTTCAGAGTTGGTGAGAGTAATTTATGATGTTAAGGATTTATTTGTATGGAGTCATTATTCTTTTACAGCTGATAACTTAACAGGACTGGTTGAATCAATGGGTCAAAATGAGACATTGAATTGGAAAAGGGTAAATTTGAGTGAGATTAACCTATCATCAATCAGTGGAAGAAAATTAGCTTGTCTTTTAAAGTTCTCTCCAGACCTAATCCATATTGACATGAGAGATTGCAATTTATCAGGCAGTATTGTTAATGAAATGCTGGAGGAATGTGCTAAGATGAATGTAGTATTGAAAGACAACATGCTTAGTTTAAATGGAAATTGCCTTTCAGCTGTTAATGGTCAGTCACTTGCAGAGTTGTTGAGAGTAATTTATGATGATAAGGATTTATTTGTATGGAATTTTTATTATTTTACAGCTGATAACCTAGAAAGTCTAGTTGAATCAGTGGGTCAAAATGAAACATTGAATTGGAAAAGGGTAGATTTGAGTGAGATTAACCTATCATCAATCAGTGGAAGAACATTAGCTTGCCTTTTTAAGTTCTCTCCAGACCTAATCCGTATTGACATGAGCGATTGCAGTTTATCAGGCAGTATTGTTAATGAAATGCTGGAGGAATGTGCTAGGATGAATGTAGTATTGAAAGACAAGATGCTTTTAAATGGAAATGACCTTTCAGCTGTTAATATTCAGACACTTGCAGAGTTGGTGAGAGTAATTTATGATGTTGAGGATTTATTTGTATGGAGTCATTATTCTTTTACAGCTGATAACTTAACAGGACTGGTTGAATCAATGGGTCATAATGAGACATTGAATTGGAAAAGGCTAGATTTGAGTGAGATTAACCTATCATCAGTGAGTGGAAGAACATTCGCTTGTCTTTTAAAGCTCTCCCCAGACCTGATCCAAATTGACCTGAGTCATTGCAGTTTATCGGGCAGTATTATTAATGAAATGATAGAGGAATGTGCTAGGATGAATGTAGCATTGAAAGACCACATGCTTAGATTAGATGGAAATAATCTTTCAGCTGTTAATAGTAAATCACTTGCTCAGTTAGTGAATGTAATTAATACATTATATGGTGCCTTTAAATGTAGTATTTATTCTTTTACAGCTAACTTAACAGGACTGGTTGAATCAATAGGTCAAAATGAGACATTGAATTGGAAAAGGCTAGATTTAAGTAGGATTAACCTATCATCAATCAGTGGAAGAACATTAGCTTGCCTTTTTAAGTTCTCTCCAGACCTAATCCGTATTGTCATGAGCGATTGCAGTTTATCAGGCAGTATTGTTAATGAAATGCTGGAGGAATGTGCTAGGATGAATGTAGTATTGAAAGACAAGATGCTTTTAAAGGGAAATGACCTTTCAGCTATTAATGGTAGATCTCTTGCAGAGTTAGTGAGAGTAATTTATGATAAGGATTTATTTGTATGGAGTCATTATTCTTTTACAGCTAAAAACCTTGAAAGTCTAGTTGAATCAATGGGTCAAAATGAGACATTGAATTGGAAAAGGGTAGGTTTGAGTAAGATTAACCTATCATCAATTAGGGGAAGAACATTAGCTTGTTTTTTAAAATTCTTACCAGACCTAGTCAATATTGACATGAGTCATTGCAGTTTATCAGGCAATATTATTAATGAAATGCTGGAGGAATGTGGTAGGATGAATGTAGCATTGCAAAACTATATGCGTTTAGAGGGAAATGACCTCTCAGGTATTAATGGTAAATCACTTGCACAGTTATTGTTAAGTGGTATGGATATGTCCTATTTTCACTTTGTATGTAGTAGTTATTCTTTTACAGCTGATAACTTAATAGGACTGGTTGAATCAATAGGTCAAAATGAGACATTGAATTGGAAAAGGCTGGTTTTAAGTAGGATTAACCTATCATCAGTGAATGGAAGAACATTAGCTTGCCTTTTAAAGTTCTCCCCAGACCTGATCCATATTGAATTGAGTGATTGCAATTTATCAGGCAGTATTATTAATGAAATGGTGGAGAAATGTGCTAGAATGAATGTAGTATTGAAAGACAAGATGCTTAGTTTAAAGAGCAATGACCTTTCAGCTATTAATGGTAAATCACTTGCACAGTTAGTGAGAGCAGAGTGTTGTGGAAGGGGTTGTAGATATTACAAATACCCGAAGTATGCATTATATGGTCAGTCTCAGGATGTCTTTTTATGGAGAAGTTTTTCATTTACAGCTGATAACCTGGAAAGCCTAGTTGAATCAATAGGTCGAAATGAGACATTAAATTGGACAAGGCTAGATTTGAGTGAAATTAACCTATCAACAGTGAGGGGAAGAACATTAGCTTGCCTTTTTAAGTTCTCCCCAGACCTGATCCATATTGACCTGAGTCATTGCAGTTTATCGGGCAGTATTATTAATGAAATGGTGAAGGAATGTGCTAGAATGAATGTAGATTTGAAAGACAAGATGCTTAGTTTAAAGAGCAATGACCTTTCAGCTATTAATGGTAAATCACTTGCAGAGTTTGTGAGAGCAAAGTGTTGTGGAAGGGGTTGTAGATATTACAAATACCCGGAGTGTACAATATATGATCAGTCTCAGGATGTCTTTTTATGGAAAAGTTATTCTTTTACAGCTGATAACCTGAAAAACCTAGTTGAATCAATAGGTCAAAATGAGACATTAAATTGGAAATTGCTAGATTTAAGTAAAGTTAACCTATTATCAGTGAGTGGAAGAACATTAGCTTGCCTTTTTAAGATGTCCCCAGACCTGATCCATATTGACCTGAGTCATTGCTGTTTATCAAGCAGTATTGTTAATGAAATGCTGGAGGAATGTGCTAGGATGAATGTAGTATTGGAAGACAATATGCTTAGTTTAAAGAGCAATGACCTTTCAGCTATTGATGGTAAATCACTTGCACAGTTAGTGAGAGCAGAGAGTTGTGGAGGGAGTTGTAGATATTACAAATACCTGAAGTATGCATTATATGGTCAGTCTCAGGATGTCTTTTTATGGAGAAGTTATTCATTTACAGCTGATAACCTGGAAAGCCTAGTTGAATCAATAGGTCGAAATGAGACATTAAATTGGAAAAGGCTAGATTTGAGTGAAATTAACCTATCATCAGTGAGTGGAGGAACATTAGCTTGCCTTTTTAAGTTCTCCCCAGACCTGATCCGTATTGACCTGAGTCATTGCAGTTTATCGGGGAGTATTGTTAATGAAATGATGGAGGAATGTGCTAGAATGAATGTAGTATTGAAAGACAAGATGCTTAGTTTAAAGAGCAATGACCTTTCAGCTATTGATGGTAAATCACTTGCACAGTTAGTGAGAGCAGAGTGTTGTGGAAGGGGTTGTAGATATAAGAAATACCCGGAGTATGCATTATATGGTCAGTCTCAGGATGTCTTTTTATGGAGAATTTTTTCATTTACAGCTGATAACCTGGAAAGCCTAGTTGAATCAATAGGTCGAAATAAGACATTAAATTGGAAAAGGCTAGATTTGAGTGCAATTAACCTATCATCAGTGAGGGGAAGAACATTAGCTTGCCTTTTTAAGTTCTCCCCAGACCTGATCCGTATTGACCTGAGTCATTGCCGTTTATCGGGCAGTATTGTTAATGAAATGATGGAGGAATGTGCTAGAATGAATGTAGTATTGAAAGACAAGATGCTTAGTTTAAAGAGGAATGACCTTTCAGCTATTGATGGTAAATCACTTGCACAGTTAGTGAGAGCAGAGTGTTGTGGAAGGGGTTGGGGATATTACAAATACCCGGGGTGTACAATATATGATCAGTCTCAGGATGTCTTTTTATGGAAAAGTTATTCTTTTACAGCTGATAACCTGAAAAACCTAGTTGAATCAATAGGTCGAAATGAGACATTAAATTGGACATTGGTAGATTTGAGTGAAATTAACCTATTATCAGTGAGTGGAAGAACATTAGCTTGCCTTTTTAAGATTTCCCCATACCTGATCCATATTGACCTGAGTCATTGCTGTTTATCAAGCAGTATTGTTAATGAAATGCTGGAGGAATGTGCTAGGATGAATGTAGTATTGGAAGACAATATGCTTAGTTTAAAGAGCAATGACCTTTCAGCTATTGATGGTAAATCACTTGCACAGTTAGTGAGAGCAGAGAGTTGTGGAGGGAGTTGTGGATATTTTGGATACCCGGAGTATGCATTATATGGTCAGTCTCAGGATGTCTTTTTATGGAGAAGTTATTCATTTACAGCTGATAACCTGGAAAGCCTAGTTGAATCAATAGGTCAAAATGAGACATTAAATTGGAAAAGGCTAGATTTGAGTGAAATTAACCTATCATCAGTGAGTGGAGGAACATTAGCTTGCCTTTTTAAGTTCTCCCCAGACCTGATCCATATTGACCTGAGTCATTGCAGTTTATCAAGCAGTATTGTTAATGAAATGATGGATGAATGTGTTCGAATGAATGTTGTATTGAGAGATAATGTTCTTAAGCTGGAGGGCAATGACCTTACTAATGATGACATTGCTAGTTAGAGGTCATCCATTGTATTTTTATTATTTTCAGCCCTTGCTGATCATACCATGTGATCATACTTACACAGTCAACCTTCTCTGCCCCCCTCCCCAGCATATATTTTGTACTCTTTAATGGCCTGGTTCTCACGAGAGGCCTAGTATCCGGATCGGGAGCTAACAGTTAGCGCTAACCGTTAGTATCTGTGTAAGAACGCCCGATCGGTTAGCGGTATCCAGATACCGCTAACGGTTAGCAAGCGCTATCAGTTAGCACGTTGAGTGCGTTTCTATCATCAACCAATCACATGTACGCGTTTGCAATTTCCAGTTTCTTATTGGCCAGTTATTCAATCATCATATTCTTGGTATCCGGATCGGGATCTTCTCGTATGGACGCACGGCAGCTAACAGTTAGCAGGATCCGGATCATGCTAACTGTTAGCTGCCGTGTGAGAACATAGCCAATAAATGGTTAATGAAAAATAATGAATGGCCAGTGGCGTAGGTAGGGGGTCAAGGGGGGCACGTGCCCCAGGCGCCGGGTTTGAGGGGGCGCTGAAATGGGAGAATGAGAGTAAAAAAATAACCACTTTTTAGAAAACACGACAAAATTGATGTACAGTATTTCGTCAGGCATGAATATTTTCTAGTTAATAAGAATCGGAATGTAGTTGTTTTTATTGGCAAATGTATAGATTGTGATTTCTTTTCAGTCCATTTCGACCGTTTTCTCTTGTTTTTTTTTTACTATTCTGTAATGACTACATGACTAAAGCCGGTTTTCTCCACTAGCCGAATTTATTTGCACGAATCGAAGGTGTCGGTTTGGTTCCTGATCTCTGATTGGTTGCAAACATTTTTCGCTTCGCAAAAAGTAGAAACAGTTCGAACTAACAGTTTTGCTGAAGCAAAACTCCGATAGGAATGTAAATGCGCATGTGCAAGAACGACACTTTCGATTCACGTGAATAATTCGCCTAGTGGAAAACCGGCTTAAAGCTCATCCTGCTATACCTCAGAGCCACGATGGGAAAAGCGAGACTATCTGCTTTGGCACTACTTTGTATTGAGCGTGATGAAGCAGACAACATTGCTAACTTTGATCATGTCATTAACTTATTTGCTGATACAAGAGCACACAAAATTCAGTTGCAAGTTTAAACAATGTTAAAAATTCAGCAACTTACAAGACTCTACAATAAGATAAATTTAGAGAATAAGAATACTAAGTTGTATGCGATAAATACAACAGCCTTACAAATTAGGATAATGGTAAAGTTGTATACAAAGTTCTGAACATTGTAATGCAGTTTCAATAGTAAGCAACAGGGATGGCGCCAGGGCCCCTGTAGGGGATAGCTGCGTCCCCACCCTCTCCCCCCACCCCTTCGTCAGAGAGAAAAACCATAACCAAAACCATAATTCATTGGGGAGAAAAAATTATATGTATTTTGTACATATTAGTAGACTCTAAAATCCA
>NW_022736344.1:211648-214344 GCF_011630105.1 Anneissia japonica | reverse complement strand
CCACCCCCCTCCCACCGAACCTCGGAACCTCCTCGGGCAAATCCTGGCGCCATCTCTGGTAAGAAAGAACATACAAGAGCTAGAATAATAATAGTTATTCGGGTTTAAATAATGTTATTTAACAGTGCTGGTATGGACGTACAGTACAGATATGCTTAAAATCTATACAATCAATTTCAAAATATTTTAATTATAACTAGCCCCGGGTGCCATAACCTCTAGCTACGCCACTGTGAATGGCCCCTTAGTTTACCTCCATATTTGGTCATACTTGTCTTTGAAATACAAAGATGTTAATGTCATTTATCAATTTAATAATTTTATATTAAGGAGTTTTTGCAAGCTTACAAAAACGAAAATGAATAAATATGTCGTCAAATTTTTAGACAACCCTTCCTCCTACAGTAGCATATTTGTCACAATGTTGGCGATTCATGCCTCTTGCATGAATGACTTATTCAGGTTGTACAGCATATTGTCAAAGGAAGTTTTGGCATAAATGACAATAAACATGACGTATTTGTAAGGTTGCGAAATCTCCCCAATGTTTGTACATTAAACAATTGTTATTAAGTGCGGTATATGCACATAAAGTAAGTAAAACTAACTGTTACTATGAGATTTTCGTCCTGACACTGTTGAAGTGGTTCATTATCCAACATCTAACAGAATTAAAAGGATGCGATATATTTGATCAGTATAGTCTAAAGTAAAATCAAAATCCAATCAAATTTTATCTCTTTAGTTTAGCAAACATCTGTTTGTTTATGTCTGGTTTGAAATGTAGAAATTAATGCTGTATCTCAATGCTTTTGTTTTGCTGACTATTATGTATGTACAGTATGTATGCTGGTTGTAGCAACTGGAACCAAATTTTGTATATAGCTTATTATGTATTACAATAATAATTGCTTGTATTTATATATCCAAATCACAACTGAATGACAGTATATTCATTTTTAATGATGAAATTATTATGCTGTTTATTTAATGCATTTGGTTTTTAACAATGAGACACTGAAATTGATCCACAATAAATTATTCATTTGGATATTATAAAATATCTTTTTTAAGTCTTGGTTGTCAAAATTTTTCAGGTGATGACAAATTGAGAGTGCTGTTGTCCAAACCCACCCCATATCCAACCCATGTTCCAACTTTGAGGATGTAATTTTCAAGCATAAATGCCAAGAAACAGCGTTCTGATAATTAAAACATACTTTTTGACAATTATGATACTTAAAATTTTTACAAACTTAGGGTATGACAGTGGTGCAATATTGGGGCGTAACTTGCAATTTGTTGAGAATGGTTTAACGAGAACTTGTACAAATCTCAATTATTTTTTTCGGATTATCTGGAGTCAGCAACCCTCAGAAACATTTTGGTGAGCCAAATTTGGATTGCGACCAGTGACAGCATCAGCAGGGAGTAATTTTACTATCCAAATAACGTTGTTTTGATTGCCAATCCCTAATATTGTGGTCTAAAAGTACATTTAGAACATACAGTACTAAGCCATTAAAACTCTCTCCGTGAACCATACCAGGGAGTTTTTATTCCCATCCGTTGACCAAGGCTCTAGTCAGACCCTTGGTTCGGACCCCTCCGTCAGACATGTCGGACCCCTTGTGAGCAAATTTCTGGCGCCACCGCTGGTTGTGACACAGTTTTAGAACCAGGGCTTTAAATTTTGCAGTTTAAACATTTTATATTCCAACAAGAATTCAACCATACTACTGTGTGATTGATAATGCGAACAATGTGAAAATTGTGGTTGTGTTTCGTATCAATCATTTGTGTCTCAAAAATGTGTATAGACTTTTCTTATGGTACAGCATTTAAAAAAAATTCTTAGCCTTTAGATTAGCAGTTTATAGAAACTGTTATGTTTGATTGATTGTTCAAATAATAATAAAAAATGTCATGTGATGCATTGTTTATTTGCAGTTCTTTAATAAAGTTTCAATGTAAAGAGCTTGTGTGTTAGTGTTGTACATTATATAAAGATATGTTAAATGGAATGCTTCATGCTAGAAGGGATAGAAGATAAATTACGTCTATATGATGCCCTCCCTGAGAGACAGCTCTCCCTGACAAGGGACCTGGCGCTCCCTGCTCCCTACTGGCGCCTCCCCTGCAGAGAATACAAATAAAATCATAAATACAACACAAAAGAAAGATGCAAAAGTAACTACAGGTATAAAGATTATTGAAGTTGGAAATGTGGCTAATTAAAACTACTAGCATATTAAAAAGAAAAATGGCAAGCCATATTTTAGGATAAATATAATAGTCAAAAGATTCATATTGAAATTCAGATGCGAAAGCATATATATTTATTTAATTATAAAAGAGTTCCTTGACCTATTTGAGTAAGCAGTTCTTGTATATTGAAGACGTTAATAAAGGCAATACTGTTCGAAAGGCTACATGATATGACATCAAATCAAAATAGATTGAAAAAGCCAAATACAGTAATTTTATTTCAGTGGTGGTAATAATAATAATAATGATAATAATAATAACAATAACAATAATAATAATAGACCGTCTTGATATAAATGCAATGTTATAAAATAATAGGAAAATATAATACTGTACAGTAATCGTAACAGGAAACGGTACAGGTTTGGATAGCGGAATATTCTATGCAGTGTTAGCAATTCAAGCTTATTCATTTTTATGTCCTTGAA
>NW_022736344.1:209578-211617 GCF_011630105.1 Anneissia japonica | reverse complement strand
AATGGTTGGGGGGGGGGGGGTGTTCAATGATCAGTTGAGTGGCGCTAAATCGCAAAGTAAGGTGATTTTAACTATTTGACCATGATTTTTTTTGGGAGAGGAAGAATGGGAGCGTGCGAGTATTTTTTTTGGAGGGCGTGCGTACCCGCGCCCTCCCCTAGATACGCCCCTGCTTTAATAATGCAAATTTATTATAATTAATAATAATAATAATTATAATTATTATTATATATGTGGCAAAGACAAGCCAAACCAGTCACTCGTTGCAAATCCTGTTTTGGAGATAATGGCCAAAACATGCTGGAATTTCAAAATTTTGGAAATCTGTTTTATTGCACTAAACTAACCTTTATATATCTATACATCATGCTATGCTGTTATTTTCCTCATTTTCAATGTTAAAACAACAATTGGTGATGGTTTCTGCCTAAGAAATGCCTGAAATCGTAAACTTTGAAGGCTGATTTCTCAAATATTGTTCTTTAAACAGCTGTATGTTTAAACTTGTGTAACTTCATAACGAAGTGTCGGATTTAAATGATTCTTTTACCATTTTATAGCTCTCATTTTACTGTTAAACCCAGTATTAATAACTAACAATTGATTTTTCCGACAATTGACTGGTTTAGCTTGTCTTTGCCACATATGTTCTGAAAAGAACTGTTGTAGTTGAGAAAGTCTCGACGTTTCGATTGAGTTGCTTCAATCTTCTTTAGGAGAATAATATCTGCAGAAACTCCAAACAGGGAAATACTTATGTTTGGGTAGAGAGGCTGGATGGTGATTGGATGGATAAACTGACCAATGAGAAGACTGCTAGTAAAAGGCTAAAACAAAAGCCATTGTTCACGGAGACAAAGGGGTGGTAACGCCCAAACAAAGGCATGGTTCCAGGGCGGGAATGACCAAAAACAAAGGCATAGTTCCAGAAGGCGGGAAATGGTGGGGCTTCGCTAGGTCCAGTTAAACTTGGACAGCCAAATATCGCTAATGACAAATCCGATATTTTGATACACAGTATTGTGTTTGTGGATTGTTATGGCTTCTCTAGTCCTTCTGGAGTGCCAAGATGGTACAGTGGCTATTAGTTCGGCTTTGTCCCAATGTACACGGTGTTGTTGAATGTGGGAGTGCATGACTATAGACGATTTTTGTTGTTCCCCTCTCCTGGCATGGCCTTGGTGTTCCTTGAGCCCTACGGAGATCTCGTCTTGTTTCACCAATGTAAACCTTCCCACGTTCGCACGGGATCCGATAAACTCCTGGTTGACTCTGTGCTGGTGGTTTATCCTTGTGTTTTTGTAGAGTCCGGGATAGTTAGTTGGGCGCTATGAAACACTTTGACATCGGCTTGTACAGTAGTAGGATGTGTTGAATGCGGTGTGAAAGCTGTCCCAAATATGGTAAACATACAGACTTTCTCGATTCCGCATTATCTGGCCTATTGCTGGGTCTGGGTGTAGCACTGTCTCGTGTAATAACCATTAAGTTTAAGGGCTGCTTTAACATGTTGCACTTCTTTCTGGATGGAGTTGTGGTCGCTGATGAAATGTGCTCTTCTGATGAGTGTGTTACAAACTCCCTTCTTGGTGGACAGATGGTGAAACGAGCGTTTGTTTAGATATCTGTCGGTGTGTGTTGGTTTGCAATAGACTGCATGTGACAATCCCTGTGTCCTGTCTGGTAACCAAAACATCAAGAAAGGGTATGTGTTCCTCCTCCATGGTAAACGTGATCGATTTGTGCTGAGAATTCAGGTGATTAAGAAAACCATCTATGTACACCTTACTGTGTTGCCAAATGATGAAAGTCAGGGGCGGATCCAGAAATTTTGGTTGGGGGGGTGGGTAGGGGGGGGGGGGCTATAGGTATATGAGTAAAGTGCCTCCAAGTGCCTCCGGATGCTAGGTTTGGGAGGAGGTGTCTCCGTCCGATAAGATGGGGTTCAGAGGGGTAGCTGAACGCTTTAGCTACTAGATGTATGTATGTGTGTGTGTGTGCGTATGTATGGGTGTATGTATATACTCTTATACACATCT
>NW_022736344.1:205607-209269 GCF_011630105.1 Anneissia japonica | reverse complement strand
TAGTTGTTTTTGTCAAGTGCAAGTGGATTTGAATAATTATTCATTCATTAAACAACATTTATTTCCGTAAATGTTAAACAATATTTATAGTAAATCATTATTATAACAAGAATATATGTAAATAAATTAATAATATGAAAAACGATTACCTAGGATCTTTCACGCAGGATACTCACGGAAACAACATGATTTAAATAAAATATTAAAAAGCAAATTATACGCCATGCTTAAAATATTGGAACCACGCTTCAAAAAAATATTAATGCAAATGCAAGGTCAATAAACAGACTTAGCGTGTCACTTGCTATGTACTAAAATAGCAATTGTTTGTATCCACCCTTTAGAATTTTCTGAAATTTCACCATTCTTTAAAAATCCTGGTGAAAGGGTTACCATGGGGAACATAAGACAATGAAGAGGGTGAAAACAGTTCCATAATAAAAATACTGTCCCTAAAGATAAAATTTGACAATGTTAAGGAGAACATCAGACGACAAAAGAATTCCCCTTAAATTATGTTTTTAATGTAGTAGTAGTATCCGACGACAAACAATCAAGAAAAAACTAAACTGGAACAACTCTCTCGACACGAAATGTTCTGTGTATCATACAAACGTTTAAATACCTGCCTCTGACCCAAGGGCGTCGATCCGTGGCTGAAAGTGGGGGGGGGGGCGAGATAAAAAATAAAGCCTTGGGCCGTAGACCCAAGCAATGGTTGGGGACCAGGGGGCGAAGCCCCGGAAGCTCTGGCGCATATAACCTTTTAATTGATTTTAAGCAATGCAATTAACATTTATTTCCATACGAAATTTTTAAAATATCCAGTGGCGGATCCAGTAATTTGAAATAGAGCTGGGTCCAGATAGGGACTTTTACAGATGGAGAGTGTAGCTGGACTACCACCTCAGCCCCACCATGGTTGGGGCTGAGGTAAGAAAATTTATGATTATGACACCTCTAGATTGCCGGAAATGGCACTCTCAGACCTAAAATTCTAATTCTAATTTTCCTTTGTTTTTTTTTTCCATTTTTAAAAAATAATTTTGAAAAAATTACGGCCGGCTCGGCCCCACATGAATCTGCCACTGATTATTATGCCGTCATTGCGAGACTGCGTCAACGTAACACTGGAGTTTGTAAACTTTTGGTAGGCTTATCACTTAATCGAAATAGGTAGACATCATATCCGTGAAATTAGAAAAAAACAGTAATCCTATGTATGTAGATAATATTAAACACTAGTATATACGTACGGGTCATAATAATACACAAAAAGAATAAATCGTTTATATTTGAAAAGTAGGCAAAAGCAGCTTTCTTAGCTACGTTTTTTGTCCGCTGATCGGTTAAAAAACGTATTTCATTTTTTTTATCACTGAAAAATAACTACTGTAAAATGTTTAGCCCATAAATATGATGTGTGTGAAGAAAACATTAAACAATATTTTAATTTGGACCTTCAAAAAGCAGTTAAAAAGAAATGGCTATGAAATTTTAGGGGGGGGGGGGGCTAAAGCCTGTTAAGCCCCCCCTCTAAATCCGCTCCTGAAAGTGTCATCGACGTATCGGAGCCAGAGTTTTGGTTGTTTGGTGGCTGAAAGAAGCGCTAGTTGTTCAAACTCTTCGAGGAAGATGTTGGCAATGACTGGTGATAAAGGCGATCCCATTGCGTGCCTTCTGTTTGTTCGAAAAACTGGTCGCGCCATTTGAAACTAGTACTGAGTAAACACTGTAAAAGTAAATCGTGAATCTGTTCAGGGTTCAGATCTGTTCTTTCCTGGATAGTGTTATCCTCTTCTAGACGGTGTTTGGCTACAAGACAAGCCTCCTTGACCGGTACATTGGTGAATAGTGATTTAATGTCGAAGCTAACAAGGAGTGTCTGTAGATTCGAGGTAAACATCCCGGATGGTCTTCACAAAGTGTTGAGAGTTGGTTACATGATGACCAGTGTTGCCTACCAGCGGATACAGTATCCTAGCAAGATACTTGGCAAGGGGGTAGGTTGGTGATCCTCGTGAAGAAACGATTGGCCGTTGTGGAATGTCCGCATGAAGTGTATAAAGTTTTGCAAAGTATAAACCGTAACAAGTCTGCTGGTCCTGATGGATTTGGAATCAGTTAAGACCGATCTGTAACGGATGACTTTGTGAAAGTTGCTGAACACTTTGAGGCATGTTGTGGCAAAATGGCTAAGTTGTAGCAAAAATTGAAATTCAAGTTGTTAGTATTTTCATCAGATACCTGAGTATGTAATCTATAAAATGAGGGGTCACTCATTGTAAATGGACATTTCAAGCCGAAGTTATTTTAAAGTGAAAGTACAGCACTCTTAGAGTCAAGATAAACATAATTTTGAGTAATTGTCTTCCAAAGTTATTAGCGCATACATTGTTTAATAGATTTAACAATCAAAATAGCATTAAATGAGCAATTTGTTGACTATTTTCAGAGAACTATACTTTGGGACATGATTAATAATAAGACTTTAAACTGTTGATCTATAATGAAAAACAAATGTTGATTTTTTGGCAATTTTTTAAACTCCCATATTTTATAGCTCATAAACTCAATACTGGCCGATTCCATACTGGCATGTGCGCCAACTTAACTGTTTCACCACAACATGCCTCATTATACTCACAGATAGCTTTGACAAAAAAATAAAATTAAGACTTACAACTGTGTATACTTTTAACATACCTTTAATTATAACTATAGTAATTTTATATCCAATATACATGAATGTCATGCATAATGTACCCAGATAGCCAATTATCATTAAACTTTATCATAACTGTGATAATAAATAGTTCATTATATGCACAATGGACACTTTGCGCTTGGTTGCTGCCGGGGTAGTCTCATGATCTGTATGCGGTACTAAATCAAAATATTGGATGCGGAATAGCGAAATTGTACAGTAATCATGTTCAGATGCTCTCTGGTTAAGTAATATATTTGAGAACATTACTTATGAAAACGAATTCAACAGTTTGCATGTAGTATACAAGTGATTTCATGTAATATTTTGTCGCTGTACATTAAAAACAAGTTGGTTTTAAGCTGTGAATTTATTCTTAAATCATAACCTTCCCTGAGAAAATATGATGTTAATGTTATTTATTTTAGTTCTGCACAATCATTCTAAAATAACGAAGCATGGACTACCATTCTAATGGCTAACATAAATATTTAAATAGAATCGAGTTGTTTTATCACCAAGACGAGCGAATGCCTCGGGTCAGGTAGCCCACAGTGAATGGGAATTATTCACAAACCCTGCATATGCCATTAAGCTAGGCCTACTTCTCTTTAAAAAATGTCCCAAGTTTTATCATAGCTATCTTTTACTCCTTTTGATGTACATTGGCTTAACGTCATCCGACGTAAATGTCGGAACATTTGTCAGTGATTTGGTAAAAGAAATTTCATGTCTAAAAATACAGACACTGCAATTATGATGTCGTTTACAACACACACACATTCAGGAATTTTACACTCGCTTCTGCCACCTTCAAGTGTGTATTAACTTGAGCATTCAAAACAATAACAAACCGAGTACCACATACAGGTCACGTGACCGATCGCCCGCAATGTGTGGAACGCCACACGTTCTTTCCAAGAACAACGTGTACACTTCGGTATTCTTTCATTAA
>NW_022736344.1:190090-205466 GCF_011630105.1 Anneissia japonica | reverse complement strand
AAATTTATACAGTACTGTACAGAGTACTGTACTCTTGCAACATGTACTGTATCAAAACTTCCCTATTATGTTACAGATCCAATTTAAGCCATTTGTATAATTACCAGTAATTAAAAATAAACACTATGCATTATGCAGTAAATTGTACATTTGAATATATTGCACAAATTTAGTTACATAAATATTCATTTTAAGTAAAGGTGTTAGAAATATAAAATATTGTTTTTCAACCTTTAAACTATTTTGTTTGTACGGTACAATAACCGCAACAATATACAGTATATATGAGCTGTCATGACAGATCGAGTCTTGTGGCACACCAGGTCAATTTGAGACATTCAAGAAAACATATCTAAAGTGATATTTTGAGGAATATGATTTTCAATGTTTCTAATAAGTTTAATACAGGGTATATAATTTTCATAATAGGAAAAGTCTTCTATCTAAATATACTGTATTAATAACTCATTTTTCATTTTATGTACCACAAGTCTCATTTTGTCATGACAGCTCACATTGTATTGGCCGGCGAACTAATACTAATGCAAACCCTGCAGCTATCTACTTACAAAGGCATGATTGAAAATTTACTAAACATGCAGAAACATACACAAGTTGAGATACGATTGTGCTTAAATTAAGTGGAATTATGTTAGCTATCAATCGAATTTTTTTTAATCTGTCGTTGAACCGTTCAACATGTATTCTTGCTTTTGTTATTCTCTTTGTGTCTCTCTTCCCTAAAATGCTGGAATAAATATTGTTGCCTGCTTACTAAACAACAAGTCTTGTACAGTAAAACCTTTGTCTACTAGCAAAGCATCCTCAGGATCTATAGTATATGCTCTAAAATACCACATTGTTGAAAAATTTTCACATCATCTCTACTACCTTCATATAGGTCAGATACCAAGCAGAACCATTTGGAGTCACTGCAATTAGACTAAGCATTTCATCGTCGTGTGGTGTTTGTAGGATGAGTACATGTTACCTTGCTGGCCATAGTCAGTTGGTACTTGACAGAAAAATTCAGTAGTCAATGGAGCATCGTACATTTTTAAAACGCTTAAAAACTTTAGGCAAAAATGGTTTTAAATCCTGCCTACTTGGAAACATTAGATACCTGTATTCTTTAAAGTGACAAAACAAAAATTTGATCCATGTTACAAATATTTTTCTGACAACATAATCACTAATATCATAAAGATGGGCAATAGTTTGAATGTTAAAACCTCTTCTTAATCTCAAAAGCGTTATGAATAACTTTTCTTTAGCAGAAATATCTTTGGGGGCTCCTCGTGTAGCCTTACCTTTATCACCAGTGCCATCCCAATATGACAGTTCAAATTTTGCTGGCCCCAGAAAATTATATAAAGCATCAAATTGTTTGGAACTAAGTCCTGTAAAGTATTTGCACTTTTTTGATTTGCTTAAAATGTTAGTGATAGACATATTATTTACAGTAGGTGCAGATTCAGTTCCCTGATGAAGTAATTGTTTGTTTTTCATGATAATATTTTCAATTTTTACCCCAAAGGTATATTGACAATAGGTTGTTTGGATTTCTTTGTCACATCAGCTGTTTAATAATGATGACCCCTCATCGTGATTTAGGCCAGGATTATCCATCTCCAAAGAATCACATCTAATATGCCTAGGCCCAGTATCTGTAAACGAATCCTCGTTACTAATCATGCACATTTTATTTTATTAGATATAATCTGTGTGGTTAGTTTGAACCAGATCATGAAGACGAAAGTGCTCAATACACACGTAGAGCAATATAAATATGTAATCAAAGACACTAGGTTACAAACTCAACATTTTATTTTGCACTACAGACTGTTTCATGAGCTTAAGGAAATTTTCACGTTATGAGGGGCGCTTATTCGATAGGGGCGCTTATTCAAACGGGGCGCTTATTCGCGCGAGTACGGTATATATATATTTATTCCAATCTGCAGACAGTACCGTTTCGATCTTGTTAGATCTCATCAGTGCAGCTCAGGATTTCAAGAATGAAACACATGACATATATATATTTGGGAAATACACTGAAGATTTTACAATTGTTGAGGAAAATTAATGTCAGCTTCAGCTTTACTTACTTGTTTGCAAAGTTTTTCCATTCTTCTGCAATCTTGTTTACAAACATCACTGTTGTTGTGTAAATCATGAATGATATACCCAAACGAATTAATAGAAACTAAAAGCAACACGAATTTAAGTGCAATGAACCAAGATTTAATTAAAGAAAAATCAGACATGTTTCTTCTGTATCACACAGATATCATCAGTGAACAAAATAAAACATAACAACAGAACCTACACTATACTTATATATTCTTACGAGATGGTAGATTGAAATGCAGGTGATTAGGTTTTGTGTCAACTCTAACAAAAAATATGGAGTGCCTCTTTAATTTAAGTTGGAAACTGTTATTGGCCTGATCTAAGATTGTGAAGCTTTCTCTGTTTGACATAGATTGCTGTTGATATGTCTGAATATGTTTGAATTTTTCTCTGATACCAAGTGTTCCTTAATCCTGATAAAAAAATGGCGGAGACGTTTCACCAATATAAGTGGCATTACAGCCCCCACAACTAAATTTATATACTATGTTGGATTTAAGGTCTTTAAATAAAGGTCTTTAAATTACCTGTATTTTCAACACACAGCAAATCAATAATAATCAATAATATAATACATTTGTAAATCGTAATAACCCTTTTTTAAATGTTTTCTTTATATTATTTAAAACAAAATAAAATGACTCCATTACAATTGAAATACTGCATAAAACTAAAGCAAAATATCATTATTATTAGCCACCGGAATATTTAAAAACAAAGTAGTGCATTAAGCCTTATAGGGCCTAGTAGATTCATTTATTTATTAAATTATGATGATGAGCGACAAAGCTCAAGTCAGTATTTACGAATTAATACAAGTGAATATCCAATACGAAAAAATACTGTGCTCGTATTGAATATTCAATGCAGTACAGTATTTATTTTTAAATCCATAGGTCGGATAGTCCGGGTTGTCCCTCTGTTAGTGATCGGACTCCACTGACTAGAATACTAAATCTCAAATTATTAATATTTATCCGGTAATTTATCTAATCGAAATGCTTAACTTTATATGGAGATTATAATTAATGATAAATATTATTTACTTCTAATACAATTGTTGTACAGTACCTCCATTCCAAAAAAAAGCAACCTTTTTGCCTGAAGGGTAGTGATAGGACGTTTCCATCGTGAACTTTTGGACAAACTAATTCTTACAGTATGACGGTATTGATACACTTTACGACAATCAGACATAAACCACCCAGGACATAAACCACCCTGACGAAAACCACCCAAACTGGAATATACCATTGTGAAAGTAGGGTGGGCAGTGGGTGCACAATGTTGAATGGGCCTGTTTTTATCACCTTCGATCTTACTATTTTATCTTTTTATCAGTTTTGATTCAGAAAGTGACATACACAGTAATTAATTGAATTACATTAAAGAAAATTACAACTGAATGAATAATATAGGCCTACTAAAAAATTATTTACTACAATAATAAGTAATCGGATGAAACACTATTGTAGTTTTCATTTGCTGAAATGAATTTTTTAGTAAAGTTTTAATACATTATTAATTTTTTTTTCTCTCTTGGTATGGTATTTGTCTAATATTATAGTATTCACAAGAACTTGTCCCTACTTCCTTTAAATATGATTTAATAATAATAATAATAATAATGATAATGTAAACAGTCATATTCAATAATGAATGTATGTTAATAGAATATTCATGTTAATAAGATTTTACTATTTTATATTTTATCTGTTTTGATTGAATTGTCACTACTGTATAATTAATATTTCTTCTTGCATTGATGACAGTTATAAAGAAGTAATTAATTGAATTACATAAAAGAAGATTACAACTGTATGTAATAATATAGCCCTACTAAAAAAAATATTTACAATAATAAGAAATTGGATGAAACACTATTGTAGTTTTCATGTGTTTTCATTTGAAATGAATTTTTTAGTAAAGTTTTAATACATTAATAACATTTTTTTTCTCTTGATATGGTATTTGTCTAATATTATAATATTCACAAGGACTTGTCCCTCCTTTAAATATGATTTAATAATAATAATAATAATAATAAATAATAATAATAATAATAATAGGCCTAATAGTAGTAATAATAATAATAATCATAATCATAATAATCATAATAATATGAATGTAAACAGTCATATCCAATAATAAATGTTTGTTAATAGAATATTCATGTTAATAAGATTTTACTATTTTATATTTTATCTGTTTTTATTGAATTGTCACTACTGTATAATTAATATTTCTTATTGCATTAATGAGTTATAAAGAAACGAAACATACACAGTAATTTAGTAGTAAAACAGTCTATATCATTACATACTGTATAATTTTAATCTTATTTAATGTAAAATTTAATGTAAATAATGTAATTGTAGAATAAGTTTACTTTATTTGTTATGGAGTATTTAATTAGATTGTATACACTGTTATGAAAATAAATTGGTTTACTACAAAATTACTGTGCATACATCTTTATAACTGTAATTAATGCAATAAGAATATCAATTACACAGAGTGACAATTCAATCAAAACAGATAAAGTATAAAATAGTAATATAAACCTACATTCATTATTGGATATGACTGTTTACATTTAAATTATTATTATTATTATTATTAAATCATTTTTAAATGAATTAGGGACAAGTCCTTATGAATACTATATTAATTCTAGACAAATACCATACCAAGATAAAAACGTTATTGATCTATTCAAACTTTACTAAAATTGTCATTTCAACAAATGAAAACTACAAATGCCTTTAAATGGGCAATTATTTTATAATGAATATTGTTTCATCCTATTTCTTATTATTATAGTAAATATGTTTTTATTTTTTTATGATGTATAGTAGGCCTATATTATTACATACAGCTGTTATCTTCTTTAATATAAATGTAATATGTAATTGTGGAATTGTAGTATAATAAATGTACTCTATTTGTTATAGAGTACAGTATTTAATTAGATTGTATTCACTATTATGAAAATAAATTGGTTTACTACTAAATTACTGTGCATACCTCTTTATAATATTTTACATTCAAAATAATATTATTAAATTGAACTATTTTAATTGAAAGTCATTTTAAAGAGCAGTCGGGACAAACCCTTTTGTATATTATATATTAGTATTGTGCACTATGGAGCCTATTCTGTTTTAGATTGTATTCACTATTATAGACATATACTGATTTTACTACAATTCAATAAAAACAGATAAAAAGAAGATAAAATAGTAAGATCTTATTAAGTTACATTCATTAATGGATGACTTTTTACATTTAAATTATTATTATTAAAGGGAACTATCTAATTGAAAATAATAATTTTAAAGGAAGTAGGGATAGTAAGGGATGTCCTTTTATAAATTTAAATATTAGTATACTTAAATATTAGACAAATAATATAAAGATAAAAAACATTGTTAAATGTATTAAAACTTTACTACAAATTTTACATTTTAATTTCCATAAAGCTTTAAAGTTAATTGTTGTGTTAAAATCATTAAAAAAATATAAACTTTAAGCAGAGTGATTACTGAGATCTACAATGATTATTAACATACGCTTGTTGTCAAAAAAGTTGAATGAATTAAAGGCGTATAATAGGTCACAGTGTAATCTATCCTATTGTGAAGGTGATAAAAACAGGCCCACTGAACATTGTCCACCCTACTGCCCACCCTACTTTCACAATGGTATATTCCAGTTTGGGTGGTTTTCGTCCAGGTGGTTATTGTCCTGGGTGGTTTATGTCCTACACATATTTTTACACTATAGAAAGTTTTCGCCATACATTCTTTCAAGAACATATAATGTCTTATTTTGTGAACTGGCATATTCTATTTCTTCAGTAAATGTTTCCTCATACACGATATTATTCCTTATATGCATTTTGTTTTGGTAGTTCAAATGTCGAGCAACTTGTCATCTGTACTTCTACGATATGCTGTAATCAATAAAAAATAATATAGTAAACATGTTCTACTTTTCATTACAAGTTGTAATACATAGTAAAAAGTTACACACCTACTCGAGTGTTTGAATTATTACATTTTATTCACATTCTTTACAAAATTTTTCTCCATTTTACTGTTATAGGCTTATGTTCATACATACTATTTTTGCAACATGTATACAATTGCTGCGGAAGCAGCCAATTCATATTCTTGACAGCAATTTGACCTCTGAAAGGTCATTGTTTGTCAAAAAATAAGTGCCTAAGACGACTGAAAAGCGGAGTTTCCTTCTTTCGTTCTGCCGGGTAATCAATTATTTTGTTCTGCCGGGTAAAATCAATTACTTTAGGCGACGTTTGTAGACTAACCTACTCGTACCAACGTCCTCATGTCGCGCTAGCCTTCCTACTCTAGGCCTAGACTAGCTAGGATGGTATAGGCCTAGCCTTGAAAGGACGAAGGTCCCAATGAAAAACAACGTCGCTCTTTGATAGTTAACATTGTCTATTTAACATCACAATAATTCATTATTGGACCTATAGTTGTTTTTTGAATTGTACTCCACAAATCTCGATATCTCGCACAACTCGCTAACGTCTCTATCTATTGTCGTGACGTCATGGCTCGCTGGCTCACACTTGTGATATGTCTCGCGCTTGTGATCAAATAACACGCTGGCTCGCACTTTGGCAACACTCTTTGGCAGTCAACTCGCCCCTAGAAAACCCGCCCTTGGAAACTTGCCCCATAAAAAAATGTACACTTCCTAGACCATGCAGTCTTCAAAATAAAAATTGTAACCTTTGGTAATCAACTACATTTTCCACATCATAGAAATTTTTGAAACTTTATTTAAAAAAAACCTAAACCATAATTCACCACACTATTGACACTTTTTGACAAAAATGAAAAATTACGACTTTGTTACCCAATGAGAAGTGTTCTAATATAGACAATGGGTCGTGTCTCATATTATTTGTTATATTTTTATTATTCATTATTTTCACTTGACTCGCATAAATAATTTTGTTCGAAGAACATTTATATGCAGTTGTACTTCGCAGCACTTTACTTGCAATTTGCAATTTCTAGTTTATTAAGATAGTATAATGCATACATATATAATATACATATATACATGTTATATATACAGGGTTCCTGTCGGGCCCGTCCAGTCCGCTACACGCTATAGCTGACAGCTTCCGGTGATGCTGATTTTTCGTTCGAAAAAGTCAAACAAAAAATATAAAAGCACTAAAACACGATTTATAAACAGCCCGTAACCATATGTTCAAAATCCTGAACTCACTTAGTAGTGAGACCCTGGGGATGGTGGTCTCTTCAGTCTAAGCATTTGACACAAAGCCGCCTTACTGTTTTCATTCATTCATTCATTCATTCATTCATTCATTCATTCATTCATTCATTCATTCATTCATTCATTCATTCACTCATTCATTCACTCATTCATTCACTCATTCATTCAAAAATTCAAAAAATGTACAAAACGGTAGCATGCAGCTAAAAGATGGCTGTATTACAATAGATACAGTATATAAAAAACAAATCTATTTTTTAAGCTATAAAATACATTGCACTTCAATTTAAAACTTCAATTCATATTTACAGCTAAGAAAACAAATTAAATTAAGTAATAAATAACAAGAATAAGAAACTATATAGCCCTATACAAATTTATATTAATGAGAATTTTTTTTTATATTATTGGATTACATAAAAGTAGATTACAAAAATTAATTAACAATTAAAAATTATAAACTAATACTTAAAATACAAAAAATATCTGGAGCTCTTCAAAGTTGTGTACTGTACTATTATACTGTTTAATATTGCACAATTGTTCACAGGCATTTAGTTTTTTTAAATAATATAAGGTTTTGTGCAGTGTGTACCGATTTTAAGGAAAACCACTGTGAAAATATTACATTTATTTTTTCTATTAGAAACATAACAATGTTTACTAGTTTAGATCAGCTTCGTTTAAAATGAATTTCACCAAAAAATACCGTATTGAAAGCTAAATGAAATTATTTGAGGTGAAATGGTCCTTATCCGTTCAGTTATAATTTTTTCGCGTAAAATTGGTTCACATACACATTACACATTATTTAGTTTTTACACATGAAATGGGTTTTTATTTTAGTAGACAGGTATACATTAGTTGGATTTTATGCATTTTAATTATTTATACATGAAAGATTTTCAACATTATATATTATTAGCAACTATTAGCAATAATATTTCATCCAGTTTTGAAAGCGAATTTTATATTTCAGAATTGAGTAAGTTTATTTTAGTATTATGAAATAGATCTACATGATTACACATAATTTTATTTCATTTGTTAATTTTTTTGTATTTTTTTATGGAAGAAATTTGCAGGACAATACAATATTGCCTCTAGTCCTATTCTGTTCAATCACCGTTTTTGTCAATTTTGGGGGAAAAAAGATAATGTGATTCTTCTGTGCCAAGTATAGCGTATGTAGGATATAATTATACAAATGTGTCCTATATATTAGTGACTGGTATGGTATGATATGGTTCAATATCTCACCAGGGAGCAGAGGTTAAATCTTGGGTGAATAAAACTGACAAAAGTGATATGTTACTTGTGGGTCAAAAAATGACCTATTTTGACATTGATATACAGGCTATGTCAGAAAGTGATTAAGTACTGTAAGAATCTTACATATGAAATTTCTTACTCTGTACTTCTCATGTCTGAATATTTTGTTTACATTTTGTCAAACTGTAAACAAGAAAGGTGAAGAGACCTATTTGATTGAAAAACAAATCTGTCTCATTATATTATTTGATTTGCTAAAAAAATTATTACTGTATAAGATATTATTGGTCTACTTAATAAAACTAAATGCTGAAAATGTCAATCTCAGCTTTAATAATACAATGTGAAAATGCGTATGTTATTGAATCGATCTTGCTAACTGGGCCCGTCGGTTGCATCGACCCTTTGTCACTGGCCCTAGCACAACTGAGTTGTCTACCCTGACTAGCCTGGTAATGGTATATAAACAAAAATCAACAGAAATTATTTCAAACTTTCCGCTAATATAATTCGAAAGGTCACTCTTTCTAAATCGGAAATTTTTTTTTATGGTGCTTCCGCTTACCTCCAATTCTTCAGAAATTTGTTTATTCGCATAACCCATAAGCGGTAATAATTACGATGAATATACAAGCCTAGGCTACTGTATCTACGACAAATATGCCTCTAATCATATCGTTCCTATTGGTGTTTTAGTCCCAATTTTTTTGTTTTGTTGTGAAATTATTCAGGAAATTGAATTATGTGTTCTTGATTTTTTTTCTATTCATTTATAGGCCTATTGTTGTTTAGTTTCATTTTGATGCCAAAATTGGCGTTCCATACAATATCGCCAAAAGTCAAGTGGCGCAGTGCAGAAGTCAAGTGGTACAGTACGAAAGTCAACTGGCGGCGCACGCAATTGAGTTTGCTCTGCGCCACACTTTAGTTTTGCACTGCGCCACCTTAGTTTTGCACTGTGATTTCTTTTTGTCCTTTTAACGTGATATCGCCAAATGGACAACCACAAGTGGCGCAGTGCAAAAGTCAAGTGCAGTGCAAAAGTCAAGTAGCACAGTGCAAAAGTCAAGTGGCGCAGTGCAAGAGTCAAGTAGCGGCACACGCATTTAGATTTGCAATGTGCCACTTTATTTTTGCACTGCGCCACTTGTCGTTTGTCCTTTTGGCGTTCCATAATTTATTGGTTGCCGATGTAGATGGCACTGCTCGTACTTCTTAGCTGTAGATCTGAAGCTGTAAATATAGGGAGCTTTCGATTTGTGCGACGACGCGACGCTAGAACTGAATCACTCATGCGTGACCGTCCTACCTGGATACGCAGATTTGGCCAAATTGCGTTCAAGAATCTACTCAACGAGGTGACCTTAACCAGGGTTGCCAGATAGTCGACAGTCTTCACGGCCAAACACACGCCATCTCACGGCCAAATTCGGCCAAACTTTTTTTCGATATCGGCCAAAATTCGGCCAGATTTTAATCCGATTAGAAGACAAAAGTGGGTAGATAAAATACACGAAAATCAGCAGTCATTCGTTAGAAATTTAAGAAATTCAAATGATATACACAGAACAATGTTAAACTTTCACTGTAACTTTCATCTTTTAATTATCGGCCATAAAATACATGCCCAGCCACATCATTATAAATAGCCTATGTTCTTTAGTTCTGGCATGTAGGCCAATTCAGGGGCGAATCCACAGATGTCCGAAAGGGGAGGGGCAGGGGCTGGAAAAGATAACACCATCTTGGAGAATTTTTTGTTTTCTAGACGCCCGAAAATAACCTCTGATGCGTTTGGGCGATCAATTTTTCTTTATTTTTTCCCCTTTTTTCAACCCCCCTCCACCCCAAATCCGCCTCTGCTTTTTAAAATCACAATATTAAGATTGATCTAAATTTGATTTAAATGTATTAAATATTAAGGTACATTGTAGTCGATCTATAGCATAGTTACCAACTGTCTCGCATTTCAAAGTGATTTTGGATTAAACACACATTTTGCAGAAACACATGCGTGATCCATAATTTGTCACGCATTTAGCCCACATCTAATTCAGGGGAAATGTATTTAAAATTAAAAGAAATTGGTTTTATTTAAAAATATATATAAATAATCATGCAGAATAAAATTCGACTGAATAGAAGCCAAGTTATCAAAGAAAGTTTCACACATAAGCATTAAATAGAATATTTTGTAAATAGCATTCAGTTTTCCCTATTTTTTGTGTTTTGTAATTGTTTGTACACAGGTCACTCATCACAATATGCAGTCTTTTAACGCCAACATAATGTCAATGGCTGCCAAATGTCTAAAATTAGACGGCTACAAGTACCAGTACCAGTACCAGTAATTGAGTCATTAGAGAGTACTTAATATTTATTTTAAAAATTTATCAGTGAAATGTTTAGGTCAACATAGCTCGGGTGCTCAATTACATTGAAACTAAAAATAGTTTTGCTTATGTCACCGTAATTGTCAAGACACACCCTGAAATCGTTTTAAAACAGCTTTAATGCTCAAAACTTCGGAGCGCCTGGGCCACGCCCCTCGACCCCAGCTGGGCTCCGCCTCTGGACTCCGCCCCCCCCCCCCCAGTTAAATGGTGTAGTCACTCACGCATTTCAAATCTCTCAGTTTGGTAACTATGCTAGAGCAAAAAATGTAAGGGCCTGTTATTGGCAAATCCGCGGTGAATTAAGTTATATAGTTAGGTAATACAAACTGACGTTAAAACAAACTTGAACTTTAATAAATACTTTATATCTAAACTTTCTAAATTCGACTCTGAATGTTATTGTCGCAGTACTTAAAGCAATAAATCAATGTTGCTATCAGAATTATCTTCTTCATTCTCATATACAACCTAACTCTATCTGAGTAACTTCGAAGAAGTCTCTGGCACAACGCTTGCTTGAAATTGGAGGTGCTATCTGACCCGAATGATCACATCGAGTTCTACATAGAGAACAGCAGCACCTAGGCCTATACAATTCAAGTGGGCAATAATAAATTAATTAAAGTACAGTATTTAATTCATATTCGAAAGAGATTCCAAAGAGATAGAACCTCCACTAGGATGGAACATTTACAAACACACACAATAGATGGTAAAAACTTGCATTGAACTGTCTTCATAAAGCTTAAACGAGGATAAATTTCATATAAAATAATATTTCATCCGAACAATTTAAATTATTAAATGTAACTGTTATCTTTTAAATAAACTCTCTTACGTCCAATCGGCTAAAGGGGTCCGGGTAACAGGCCTAGATTAAGCGTTTAGTGCAAGTACAATCAAAGGTACATGATTAGAATCAAATAATAGAATTTAAGCTAACAAAAACAACATATCCAAAACAAGTCTACGTTATATTAGGCCTATATTGAAAAAAAATGTAAACTTTTTAAAAATTCGGCCAAATTCGGACAAATATATTTTGGCCGTGACTTTTCAAACGTTACGGCCAGGCAAATTTTTATACGGCCAGATTGGAGGAATCTGGCCGTCAAAAAAGCCAAATGGCAACCCTGACATTAACGTTCTCGCATGCGCAGATGACTTTTAGTGACGTCATTACGTTCTACGTCCTACCGTCGTCGTGCAATCGAAAGCTCCCTATTATCAGCTTGTGTTGTAATTTTTAAAGTTCATAACCTTTGACCTTAAGTATGCAATGGCGCGTTAAGAAATTCTTTATTTGTGCTATTTATTTCAACAATAATTTAAATGGATGGTTTAATTGTCGTTTAGTATTTTTCCTGTTTTTATTTGTCGTTAAAATTAGTGAACATTATTTAATAGGAAGGTTAGATTAATGCGATCATTCATTGATTTACTACAGAAATCCTTAAATTGATTAGGCCTACTAGCCAATAGATGTCTGTGCAAAAGAATACAGGAAAGTATTATTTAGTTGTTAATTTTTAATTTTAAGGTAATGACCTACTTGAATATGCAAATTTACAATTCAAATGATGTGGAATTAAAATTTTCATTTTTTACCTCATGACCGATACACATCTTTAAAGCATTGAAGAATTAGGCGTGAGCCTATTTCAAGAATTAGGCCTAAAGCCTATTTCATAATTCTCATAATATTTTCATCAAATAATTCAGTCATAATGCTAATACTATTGTACTGATTAATTTACACTTTACAAGATTTATTTTTTCATATTATGTTATTTTTGCGAAATGGCTTTAAAATAAAATGTATCTTACTTTGGATGGATAAATAGAAATTTGAAAATGAAACGCAATAAACATTTTTTTTTGCCTGAAGATGATGTTTTGATAGGACTTACCAAAACTCTCTCCAAATGCATACGTTTAGGAATCGAGTTTATATATAATAATAATAATAATAATAGATTGATTTATATAGCGCAAATAAACGAGAAAATAAATAAATTATAAATTATCCATGAGTTATTTTTAAATCTATAGTCTTTATTACTGTGTATCGGTTTTGAAACTTATTGGCAGTGAAACCGCAGAGGGGAGTTCAAAGTTCAAAGTAATTTTATTGTCAATAGTACAAGTAAAATTGAAATTTGGTTTCCTCGGATACACAAAAACCAGACAAAAAAAAAAAAAATATCAACAGTCAGATTCTATTCTAAATAACAAAATTCCACTGAATCACACCTAAAAAAAAATTATCATTATATCAATTTTCTAGAAACTAGAAAAAAAATATATACAGAATATTCCAAAGAAGTTTTAAAAAAGCTGAGAATGTTGCAAGTTTTCAACTGAAAGCTAATAATCTACATACTAAAATGTAAGCAATTAAAAAAAATTATTCCTTTATTATTATTTGTATTCTTAAACCTGAAACAATAAATGCTGATCTTTAGGTATTGTTGCCATGACTGTGTCCACCAGCAAAGCTAGGTGCACTGACGACTTTACAGAGACGCTATACGTCGAAAACGGTGGTAACACGTCCGTCTCCTTCTACATGGATCGCTTTGTTGTGGTGCTTTGCTATAAAAATAATGATGAAATTTACGACAGTGATGAACCCACACGCTATCCAAAGTATCAGTACGAAAAGCAGACGGGCAACTATCATAGATTGCATTTCTTTAAAGTTGATGACGATGATGTGATCGACAGATGTACTGTTCTGGGTCAAAGATGTCACTATGATTTCTACTTGGATTTAAAATTTTATGGTAGGTTTTTTTTTTTGTTGTTTTTTTTTTTCTTATCATTGCCATGCTTTCCCGAATATAGTAGGCCTAATTGTAGTGCAGGCCTAGACATAAAGATTTGGATATAACTGAATTCACAGAGTATCACTTCGATATAATTTGTCTGCTTTCTCTGGTAAAAGAGCAGATATATGTAGAGCACTTTTTATACTAGCTTTCATTCACAGAGTGTCATCAACATCAATCAATCGATTTATCAATCGATGATTCACTTAGAAATACAAATCCATAGAATACTATTACAAAGAAGGAAAACTTAAAACAAGTCGTACCATACAAAAGATTATAGTTACATTTTACAATTACAGTATTTTATTAAACAGTAAATTAAAGAAAACTGCACTTTACACGAGTACCGGTATTTTATTTTGGTCAAACTAACATTGTACAGGTCAATTTGAACGAAACAATTTCACTGCCAACATTCTCGTAGCATTCCCTTTGGTAAAACCATTCATGATGAGCGGCAAGTTTAACCCTGACTGACCAAGATACGGTTACTCCAACCTTGTCTTGGTCAATAATAATCCAATGCGAAGACGGCTTTAGCTCGCATCCGAAACTATGCATCCAACTGTGATATATATATATATATATATATATATATATATATATATGTATATATATGTAATATATATATACAAATATAAAAATTTATATATATACACATATATACATATATATATATATATATATACATTTTTTAAATTAGCCTATATCGTGTGTGAGTGTGATTAAATACTTTTAATACATTGAACTCATTTTGTTCCTTATAGAGATGATTTTCCAATTTTACTCCACTGACGTCATCCCATCTACAGACGCAATTGACATTGAGAAAGGGTTTGCGATGCTGCAGTGCATCGCCAAGACATCTTTTAAAATTTTAGATTTGACTATGACTTTGAGTGGACCCGGCATACTTTCAACAAACAGTATGTTACTGAACAACAATACAAATGATGGATTTTATGATAGCGTGTACACGGCATTGATACATGTTGATAAGAATCGCGTCGAATACACTATATCTTGTTCCATGGTACCAAGTAAAAACGGAGGTAAGAAGAATTGGCTAAATTTCATTACAAAAAAGATCATATCTACTGTGATTTAATATTTCTACTATTTCATTTCGAAAAATGTCATATGAAAATTAAGTACAGCCAAAATATATCTCAATAGGACATGGATGGAGGTATTTGTTTTACAATTATTATATAAACAATACTTTATTTTAACTCTCCAAAACAAAATAGCAGTGAAACATGCCGATACGCAAACATATATTTTGCACGTGGACAAAAGATAATATTTATTTGTAATACATTTTCAATCATAATTTTGATAAATGTTATTTTCGGGGTTTGTTATATTGAAATTGAGATTGATAAATTAATGAGCACAAATTTCATATAGGCCTATACTTTAATTTTTTATTTGGTTGCTAACATATATTTTCGGGGT
>NW_022736344.1:179729-189906 GCF_011630105.1 Anneissia japonica | reverse complement strand
CAATTTTACTCCACTGACGTCATCCCATCTACAGACGCAATTGACATTGAGAAAGGGTTTGCGATGCTGCAGTGCATCGCCAAGACATCTTTTAAAATTTTAGATTTGACTATGACTTTGAGTGGACCCGGCATACTTTCAACAAACCGTATGTTACTGAACAACAATACAAATGATGGGTTTTATGATAGCGTGTACACGGCATTGATACATGTTGATAAGAATCGCGTCGAATACACTATATCTTGTTCCCTGGTACCAAGTAAAAACGGAGGTAAGAAGAATTGGCTAAATTTCATTAAAAAAAAAAGATCATATCTACTGTGATTTAATATTTCTACTATTTCATTTCAAAAAATGTCATATGAAAATTAAGTATAGCCAAAATAAATCTCAATAGGACATGGATGGAGGTATTTGTTTTACAATTACTATATAAACAATATTTTATTTTAACTCTCAAAAACAAAATAGCAGTGAAACATGCCGATACGCAAACATATATTTTGCACGTGGACAAAAGATACCGTAATATTTATTTGTAATACAATTTCAATCATAATTTTGATAAATGTTATTTTCGGGGTTTGTTATATTGAAATTGAGATTGATAAATTAATGAGCACAAATTTCATATAGGCCTATAATTTATTTTTTTATTTGGTTGCTAACATATATTTTCGGGGTTCTTTTATTTTGTGGGGGGTGGGGTGGGGTTTGTTGCACTTTCATAGAAGACTGAAATGTTAAACGAATTTTACTGTTTTTCATTGTGTTCTCTGTTTGAATTCGTAGACGTAACAATTATTCTTCCTCATGAATTCAGATTGCACGTTCTTTGTAAGTATTCCCAGTGTGTTTTCTATCTAATTCAATACCGCATTATAATATGACGGAGTTTTTGAAATAACCTATGACGTAAGAGAAAATATGCAAATAAGATAACTTTCGTTACGTTTTGACAGCCATGCAAAATCGGTCGGTTCCATGTATTTACATTAGAACAGGCACAGCATGAGAGGTCCAAGCAACTTACGCATGTGCACTTCAAAATAGGCGAAGTCAAGTGGCGTATATAAGTGACATTTTGATTCCGAAAATTTGCTGATGTGAACATTATAAACAAATTTGTTCTCCAGGTTCATGGCAATGTTTTCTCTCGATTTTGTTTCTATATTGTATAAACAGAAAGCGAAAATGAATCTTATATATTTATAATTATTATAGATGTTTCATGTATTACATATTAGAGGATAATCAGATTAAGTAATTGTTAATAACAAAGTAAATCCTCGCCGAGCCACTAGGAACAGGGATTTTTACATCTTCCTGGCAGGAGCTTATCCCCAGTTTCTGTAGCGTGAAGCGGATGGGAGTGCAATACTCCCCCTGGGGTGGTCCACCGCAGGTTATCTCCATCAATTTGCTGGTATCATTTATACACCTGGGTAAACTGAAGCAATATAGATAAACTGCCTTGCTTAAGGACACAAGCGAAATGCACAGCGAACGATCGAAACCCCGACCTCGATGTTGGGAAATCAGTTCCACTGCGCCAAACCACCTCCAAATCATAATATTAACACTTTTTATATGTATAATTCATGAATATTCATCACCATAATACGTTATAAGGCTATTAGATATCGCCCAGTTTCAGCATTGTCATACTATTACTATCTGCGATTATCAATAAAGGTTTTGTTTACTTATCTCAACATATTAAGGCTTTAATATTGTGAAGACGTATACAACACTCTTTATTATTAATGATCACCTAAGGCGTTTAATGTATTAGTTCTATAACTAGGAATTCGTCAACGGTTTTTAGACTCTAAAGTAACATTATTTATATTACCGTTATAAGGTGAGGCATACAAAAGCATGAGGCCCTGGGTAATTGTAGTTGGGACGACTATTTTTTTTCCTTTCTCGCAGTTTCCTCTTCTTTAAAGTTTACAATTTATATAATTCTGTATGTATTATGGCCAAAATGGATATAAATACAAACGATTAGTTTTCAAATACTGACAAATTTAGTTATTTAAAAACAGATGGAGCAGAATTCACGAATCTTGAAGAACTTGAAGACGGGTTTGCAGCAAATGAAGGTGACGATGTTCGCCTAGTGTGTTCGGGAACTGGTAATCCAGACGATGTGACGTATAGATGGACCAAAGTCTCTGGAGTTGAATTAAGCAATTACTCTTTGTTGAACATCAGAAATGCTTCTTGTGAAAGGGACCAAGGCTTCTACATGTGTACAATTTCCAATGGCGTTGGCGAGCCTAAGTATGCAGTCACATATCTTAGTGTTAAGTGTGAGTTGATCAAATTAAATGGCATAATATTTATTTAAAAATATAACGATTAAATTTTCTAGTCGGATTGGTGGATGTATCATTATTACCAAGCCTGCCATGGAAACACTATGGATACTGCAGGCCTACATTTTACATTATGTATTTGTTCGTAAGAAAAACGCTTTTAAATAGACAGTAGTGAATTAATTTTGTTTAAGATTGTTGCAAGTAGAAGAGCTACCTTTATGTACCAATTATGCTTCAAATAGATTACATGAAAATATATTTTTACATCAACTTTCTAGGTGCGTCTCTACCACCCCAGCGTCTATTGAATTCCGTAAATATTGCCAACATTACGTGTTACAGCATGGATATACAATGGAATTGGAATAAAGATATCGTGAACAGATCAGAGGATATCTTCATCCACGTAGAATATATTTCAGCTGGAATATGGACCAATGGAACGTGGAAATCTAGTGAGAGTGATGTAAAAGGGTACAACTCGTATCGTGTGAATTCCCTCCAACCTGGAACAGACTACAAACTCCGAGTTTACGTTAACGGCAACAATGGCAGAATATGGGAACAAATTTTTTTCGCTACCACAAAGTGCTGTGTGAAGTGTAGCGATTTCGAAGAAAATACAGGTGAGAATATGCACTTCTTTGTAATAATAAAAATTATTAAACTAAATTCTATAGTTTTAATGGGAAAATGGTATAAAAAGCGTAAAGGTATCCAGATCTCTGTGACATACTGTGTATGAAGATTAGCTAAACAATTCTACATGACATATACTCATTATTATTATTCGTTACATCGACCATTTGCAAAATTTTAAATCCTCCGTATGTTACTGTGTTCACACATCATTATACAAAATGAATGTTTAATAGTGCAACGGGAAGCATTATCTTTATGAACAAACCATTTTATGAAAAATAAAGACCTACCTTTGTTCTGTATGGAACAGTTCTCTTTCAACAACAAAAAAACATCGTACTTTTACAAGAAAGGTATATTACTATTTGTTAAGTTTTTTTCTTCTTGTTTGTACAAACCGTTACCACTGTTGTAAAAGTGTCGTTTCCAAAAAAAAGAAAATAATAATAATACATGTATTTAGGTTTTTTTTATAGTGTAAAATATTGTGTTTGGTTGTCTGCCGGATTGTTGTAAAACAATCGTCGTCCGTATTGAGTTAACACATTCATAACAATATATGTTGAATATTATATGTATAGGCTCTCAAAGTGACATGCACAATGACGTCACGGTGTTCGAAATCTGTATCATGATAGGGGCATTTCTTATCGGTTGTTTAATATCTGGAGTTACAGTTCATTGCTGTATGGTAAGAAACCATTATTCACTATAAAAAGGTATAGGCCCTAATCAACAACCTTAATATATAAAATAAACTATAAATTATACTTTATTCACTTTATTACATCAAATCATTTTGCATACAGAAAAATAATAATGAAAAACGAATGTAAAATATTATGTAACACATTGGTCCTAGTAATTAAGAAATTCGGGTAAAGAACATAGGAGGTACATCAGTTACAGTACAGCGCCACATTTTTCTGACTCAAGAAATATTCTGTTGGTGTTAGTCAATTTATTGATTTTTCGTAGTATTAGCGCATTTTGGAATGCGCCACCAGCGTCAGTTTATGTCGAGAAACTTTTTTGATGCGAATTAGATCCAAGAAAGAGTATAATCCAAGAAAATGTATACTATGAAACGCTAAGCAAATAGGTAATATGGAACGCCATTGGTGCTAAAATCGATTTTTCAAGCTTTTTAACTGATTAAGACAAAGTTTAGGGACTGGAACCCAGTCTAAGAGTGTGCATACGTACATGAGTTATTTTGTACATGAGCAATTTCAGAGTAAATGGACATGGCCCAAGCAATATTTTTTAGCAAGGTATAACTAAAAATGTTATTGTTTAAAATGAAATATTTTTACATTTATATTATCATATAAATGAGTATAGGCCTACATATTAAAAAACCATTTCATAATCATACAATTCACAGTAAAAAAAAATATTGATAAATAGCCATATTTCACCATACAAAAGTGTGACAAGACAAAAATGTCTAAAATTGGATGTAGTATATTTTTTTTAATGTATTATAAGGATGGAGCCCATTATTTCTATCAGAAATATATTGGAAACTATTAGGATAAAACACTAGAAAGAAAAATAAAACCCTTTTTATTAAAAAAATAATTAATTTGGTTTGTGTAATGGCACACAATGTAATCTATTTTTCCATGAAAATGTTAGATACCATGTCCATTTACTGTGAAATTACTCAAATGGGAATCAACGGCTTAAGATTTTCATACGTGGGCTAGAAATAATCAATAGTTAACGAACAGTTATCCAACTGAGCTATCATGCTCTTTACATGAACGAGGATATTAATCTACAAGCAATGACTGGGAAATAAAATAATATAGTACAAATGTAAATTAATACATTGTATTACACTTCTTTTAATCATAGAAACATTCGAATGATGAAAATAGAGTTAAAACAAAGGTAAGTACTGATGTTATCATCTTCGGACTTACCAAAACAACAGTTAAATCATGGAGAAAATAAAATAGTCTAAAATAAAATAATCTATTTTATTATTTTCTCCATGGTTAAATTAGTTCTGCAATCACAATATTCCAGTTATTCTTTATTTGTGATATTATTTTAGTTTCTGTCCATGACTTTGTTTATTATCCTCAACAATCAATCTTGCTTTGTACAGATTGACTTCGTAATTATAGAGTTTTGGACTAAAATAATGCTGTAATAGGCCTATGTACCGGTAGTTTTTTTTCAAAGAAGATTTGATAATCTGGACATGATTTTCAGTTGAAAGCCAATATATTAAATATACAATAAGCAGTATTTAGGCCTATGTGAATTGTTCACTGTTATTTTCAAGGGAGTTCTGTACCTTTGTAGGTAGAGAATAACTCTGTTGGAGTTAAAGTAGCTCCTTGAAAATAACAGTGTATTATTCTAATTTGTTGACTTAATGGAAATAAATTTATAAATTTGATTTTTTTTTAATAGAAATATATGACTTACTTACCTAAAAATAAAGAGGATACATTTTATCAAGAAATAAACAAAGCTCAGTACATGATGTCAATCAACCCGGTGGCAGTTGATACAATGCCAATCACCAAGCGAGCTCGGGAGATACCAGCAACGGAATCTGAATATCTTTCGCCTCAGGAGGATCACATCTATGAATGTGCTAGAGAAGTCAGGGGCACGCCACATAGTTAAGAATTTCGAATTTTACTGCAATTTGCTCTCTCCGATTTAATAAACTGAGCCTACATTATTCCTTCTATGCGTGTCGAAGTGCAACATACTGAGCTCCTCTTCCTTGATTGGCTGAGATAGAGCCATGTGGCCTACATTTATTTCATACGCACTTGGTGACAGTCGAAATGTACTCCGCAAATTATTATGACATCACTCAAGACAGATGCTTGAAAATACAAACAACTTAAAAAACATAAAATTGTTCAATTATCAGAAATAATAAACTGGCAAAATTAATTTTTCCTTGGTTGATGCTGAATAGTGTACGTATACAATTCTATTGTAAAATGATTAATAAATATAAATATAGTGCAAGCTCAAAATTTTGATTAGCATATCTACACACATTAGATCACAGTAGGCATTTATACAGCCTGTTTTCATACATGTTTATTATAGCCCTATTTAAAGAATCTACGTTTTTACACGCGTTCTTCATCGTTTAATGAAATTTAATGACAGATTGGCAAGAGTTAATAACTCGCTGCCACTTCCCAGTATGTGTAGTTAACTACTAGTAGGCCTACTGTAGGTACACTACTTCCTCAAAGTGTGTCTACTTGGTATGATATGGTAACAACAAGCGCCCGAACCCCCCACTCCCGCCCTCTCGATCATTTCTGTCAGTTCAGAAGAAGAGTAGGCCTACGGCCACGGTCTGGTAGATGTAATCTCCTAGAGGCTGCTGGCTTACAGGCACACACGCGCTAATAACCATTTCATTTATTATTCGTCTAGTTGTATCTATGCGATTTTTTTTTCTGAGTCCCACCAAGGACTTTTGACTACAGTTAAGTCCTTGGACACACTGAATACGGTACAGAATGGATGTAAACCTCATTCTGCGGACGACTTCAAGCGCAGGCATGTAATTTAGTATCTTAATTTGTCTTAACACTTCACTTTTCTAAATGATAAATATTGATATTGAGGCCTACTACCCGTATTGACAATAGGGCCGTCACCTGTCACGTAAAATTGAGATGGAGGGGAGAGGGAAGGGAAGAGGAAAGGGGAGGAGAAGAGGGAAAATGACTGGTAAGTAGGCCTGCTGCTTGGATTTCATTGACAGCCTCATCAACACATGCCTTAACTTTAACATCTGCTTCCGCTGCAAAATGTTAAAATATTTCTAATTAAATCCCAGTCACCTATTGATTAAAAAAAAAACAAAAAAAAAATAAATAAATAAATAAAAAACACAGTCAAAAACAAATTACTTGATAACGTACCGGTAAATAGATATTATGAAGGATAACTCTGAAATATTATTATTATTATTATTATCATTATCATTATTATTATCATTATCATTATTATTATTATTATTATTATTATTATTATTATTATTATTATAATTATGGTCGAGTCGGTTGGCCGAGCGGTTAAGACAGGGGAACCGCGTGACATACAGCCATAATATCGGCGTTGGTTCGAACGGCACGCTCGCCTATGGTTCCGGTGGTGAAACAAGTCTTCTCGGATAAGGACTCTAAACCGTCCAGTGTACACAATTGGCTCGTGTGCACTTTAAAGAACCCAGTACATCATTCGAGAAGAGCAGGGGGTTACACCGGTGTACTAGTCCATTTCCAGTCCTCGTCCGGTCACAGGAGCGCTTACGCCGCGGCCGCCCATGTCAGGTATCCATCCTACCTGCGAATCCTTCTACCACACTACCGGTACGTAAGCAAGATCATACACACTAGCTACGTAGTGACTCGATAAGATTATTATTATTATTATCTTGTTTATATGGATAAAATATCATTGACATCTACCATTTTCCACCATATTTCTGTAACTTATTTGCCTCGACGGCAAATATGTAACTAACTTTGTCACAAGAGAGTGGAAATCTAGAATATTGATATGTTGTCATGACAACATGGGCGCTGTTGTCATGTGAACTTTAAATTGTGCACTGGTCCGTGTAAGGGGAGCTTGGGATTGATGGGTATTGTCTATAATATATATGATATTTAATTGTTAATTTGCGTACGAGCGTGGTACGGATTACTTGGAAATTTGAAATTCGGGATAAGGAGGTGTAGGTCTTTGGAGAGACTCAATTAGAGTGGGTCGTAATTGCGATAGCACAGGGAAAATATAAAATTAAATTCAAGCGTTAGCTCCAATTCTTATAAACAGTTTAAATTATATACACAGCACTTTGAACTAAGAAGGCCAAGTTTATGTATTTTTGAGGAGCCAGTAAACTGTAAGCTGAAAATACAGAAATTTAATGTAATAGGTTTATCACGTGCTAATTATGTTGCATTTACGGTTCTGCTTAGAATATCGATTGATAGTTTGGTTTGTCTTATTATTGATTATGATAGTATAATTATTGTATTGGAATATAAGAATTTGATGGTTAATGCTTGACGTTATTGTATTGATACGCCCAAATATAAACTCTGTGGAAAACTGAAGTACATTTTTAATTAACTATTATTGGTGTTATTATTATTATAATAACACCAATAATAATAATAATAATAATATAATAATAATAATAATAGTAATAATAATAATAATAATAATAATAACATTATTATTATTATTGGTGTTTTATTATTTACCTTATTAATATTATTATTATTATTATTATTATTATTATTATTATTATTATTATTGGTGTTATTATTATTACTATTATTATTACCGGTATTATTACCGGTATTATTTTTAATTATTAACGTGTAATCCGCAAATGTCATATGTTGCAATTAATTTCAGGGGCCGGATTTATCAAACTCGAAATCAGCTTTAAATTTGTCTTATGTCCATTTTTTTTGCTCAAATCAGATTTATCAATAATTATTGCTTAGCTTAAAAATTGCTTAAAATTAAAAAGTTGATTGTACGAATGCGCCATCTATGAGGATTTTTAAGCTAAGATTTTGCTAAGATGGTTTAATAAATCAGCTTAAGATATTTGCTTTGGGACATCTTAACTTTTTTTCACCTAAGACATTTGCTAAGCTGAGATTGATAAATCCCGGGCCATGGCTCCTTTGATAATTTGAATTTGAATTTGGAAACTAACTGAATGAGAATGATAACTGTCTGCCTGATTGGAGAAGGGACACTGTACTCCGGTGAATTCATTGAACAGACCTGATTGATTATTATAGTAGAGCTGGATTGCAGATTGTGGGTATTGATCTTATTTGTGGGGTTAATTTTACGTACGATTGCGTTTTAATGATAGTACATACTTATTAAATTATGCAAGATGTTATATGGTCATCATATTTATATTCTAGTATTATTATTTTCATTATCTTGTTATTGTATTCCTTTTCTCGACTGATATATATAGCGCAAATATTGTATGTTAAATATCTTAAAAATTATGTGATAAATGGCAAATAATGAGTTTATAAATCTACCTTTTCACGGGGTAGACTATTCTAATGAATTATTTAATGTTTTATTGAAATCTCCTGAAATGTATAATCCTGTTTTTAACCCATTATTTGATGATGACTTCAAATTTGATGAACAATCTGAAATGCTAGTTAATCACCTTAACCTTAGATCATCCACATTTGATATGTGCAAATACTTTGATATTAATCAATTTAACCAATTTATAAAGAATAAAAGCACTAATCATTATCCCTTTTTCACCTCAATGTTAGAAGTGTGTCAAATAAACATGACAGATTGGAAGAGCTTTTTAATTACATCAACCTCAAATTTTCTATCATTGGTCTCTCTGAGACATGGTTAAACGACCAAAAAAATAATCCATTTTTAGAAGGATATAATTTTTTATCTTGTAATCGTATTGGTCGAACAGGAGGAGGGGTTGGATTATTCGTTAAAAATGAAATTAATTTCAAGTTAAGACATGATTTAATTTTGCCAAAAGAAATATGTGATTCCCTCTTTATTGAAATTCTTAACAAAAGGAAAAAGAATAATATCATTGTCATTATCTATAAACCGCCGGATTCAAATATTGACAATTTTACTGCCATAATAAATGAACTGCTTTTAAAATTAAATTATGAAAATAAATTTTGTAATATTATGGGAGACTTCAATATAGATTTAATCAAGTTTCATAATCAAAATTTTATAAATAATTATTTAAATGGTATCTTATCAAACTCTTTCTTCCCTACGATATCTAAACCGACGAGAATTACACAAAATAATGCAACTCTTATTGATCATTTTTACACTAACCATATTAATTCTGAAATTGTATCAGGTGTTATCATTTCTGATATTTCTGATCATTTACCTATTTTTCAAATAATTGATTATGATTTATATATAAATAATGATACTTTTAATTACTCGTATTCTATTAAGGATATAGGAGCATTTAGCCAAGATCTCTCTCAATCAGATTGGTCTAACCTTTACCATTCTAATTCATCTTTTGATTCATTTATAGACATATTTTCTACCGTACAACAAAAGCATCCATTTACAAGAAAAACAACTAAAGAAAACAAAATGTAAACACCCATGGATGACACCCTCTCTTCTAA
>NW_022736344.1:175089-179005 GCF_011630105.1 Anneissia japonica | reverse complement strand
GAGGGGCCCTAATGATGGGCTTCGGCTAGATCTGTCTCTTATACACATCTAGATGTGTATAAGAGACAGCTGCTAAACTTTTATTTCATAATTTTAAAGGTCTTATTATTTTAAATAAACTTCAAATAGCTATATTTATGTTCAGATTATTTAAACAAACTTTACTTTCTCAATTAAATGACTTATTTACATCAGTTTCCTCTGTTCACAATTATCCCACAAGATTTTCTACAAACAACTTTTATTCAACATTACCGTACAATAAAACAACACAACAAGACGGTTTTCGATTTTCAATGTAGGCCCCAAATTGTGGAAAGATATACCCCCTGAACTTATTAACAAACCATCCATCACCAGCATTAAATCCTCCTTTTAGTCCACCAGAAATACGGATTTGAAGCACCAAAGTTGGACATAATTGCAACAAAACGTTTTTTTATGAATATATATAGTTAAATTTTATATCAAAAACATACAAAAAGTTTACCAAAATATACCCACGGGAAAGATGATTTTTATAGCAAGGAAAACTGAACTATTTCACTGGGCTTATACGCCCTACCTACGATGTCTGTGCTGGGCCTTGGTTACGAAGCGCTTTAATTTGATTTGCCGCTGACGCTTTTGATTGGTTAACATACCTTCAACAGCATGCGCGTACTCTTTTACGCAACACGTAAGGAAGTACGCAAGTTCGTACGTACGTCACGTCCCAGAATGTAAACACGGAAGTAAAACTGAAATTGTTAGATAGTAACCTCTGTAATATTTAATTTCAGAGTAGATGGTTCTACAAAAACCGAATGGTCCGCTGATTAGTCTCAGATAAGATAGTATAATACATACTCCAAGTATCGAAATGCCACTAATTATGTCATCATCAGGTTCTACAACTATTATTCAATTTTAATTTTAAATACGATGATAGGTAAGATTAATTGATAAATGGTGAGGCCTGCCCAGTGTGTGCCGACACAGCTGAGACTCAGGATTCAGAAAAAAAAATAATATGTGATCTTTCATCAATAGGCCCTATATAGGAATTGGCCTATTAATATATTGTCTTATCTAAAAACACTAATTAAAATTTTATAGTCATAATACAATAAAACAAATTTATTGGTCAATAGAGTAAAATAATTCTTGCTGATATTTTAAAAATTATAATAATGACTGATAATTAATTTATATGAAATAGGCCTACTATTCTACTCTCTTCATATAAAAAAATGTTGTAAAATCACGTAAATTCAGGATTCGATGCCGAATTACTGTATAATGCCTTGTCTTCTGGTGAATAGCATGGACGGGGTGACAGGCGACACGTACCCCAACTTTTTGAAGGGGTGGTCCCCCTCACATTTCGTCCGCAAGGTAATTCCTAAGGAAGTCAAGAATATACCTGGAAATTGTTGAATTGAACTGCATAAATGACCAGATTTTAACGAAAGACCACTGTACAGGCAGAGAACATCATATTTTATAACAAGATACCGGTGTTTTCTGTCCACAAACACATGAATTATCTATAATACACGACTCGAGTACGTGTGCATTTATTATAATTTGACAAGTATGAGAAAAAGTGTGTAAAGATAAATTGGTTTTTGGCTCATGAAGTAGGTAAAGTAGATAAATCGAAGACGTGTTCCCTCAATTTTGGGTTGATTAATGTATTAATTTGACCATTGGGCACACCCATAGAGTGTTTCCGTCCTATTATAGTGGTTGGCCGTAGTATTAAAAGATGTTATTTTACTTTTTATTGGCTATTTCAATCTGATGTGTCGTCTTTGCCTTTGTGCTGTTTTGTTAGTTATTGTTTGTTCGTTTGGCCAGGGATTTAGAGGATACCCACACCTTGTGTTGGAATCTCAGCCCATTGTGTCCTCTTGGCACCCCTCTGGCCAATTTTTGGTCCTAGGGAGTAAAAGGTTGCCAACCTTAGGATTGAATAATTAATTAATTTCATACTCTATTTTGTCTTGTTTTATTTTGTGTGTGTTGAGGGGCCCTAATGATGGGCTTCGGCTAGATGGATCACCCTCATTAAAGATTGTTGAAATAAAATAAATATATAAATTGTTTGAGTCTAGGTCTATGTAATTTAAGCCATCCAATGTATCTCAGTTCTGATGTTTATAATTTAAAAAAATAATAAGATAAAAATTAACATTAAGACCAATTGACTTTTTTTTAGGTGTGAAGATGCATTTCATTTCAAGTACCTAGTATAGGCATAATGTATGTTTGTAAACTACAATGATAATTAAACCAAGTGTTTTCAGCACAAAATATTTTGCTACCATTAAGAATTTATTAATAAGGCCCCATAAAAAAATATTAGTTTATCACCCGCTCCCTCATCACTTTTGGGGAAAATCTGATTTTTTTTTTTCAACATATATTTTTATTTCAAACGGTCCTTTTTTCATCTTTTTTTTTACTTGAAAAGCCCAGGATTTCTTGCAAATATGTTTACTGGTACAACGAAAACATCTTTTTTAAATATAAATTTAATTCCAATCTTATGACTTTTTATGTATGTGTCCCTAACCATTGATTTACTTGTAAACATCGGCAAAAAAAGCTCCTTCCCTCATCAGTTTTTATTCTTTGATAGGGTGATAAACTAATAATTTGTTTTATGGGGCCTAATAGGGGCCTATGGTATTTGTCCTATAGTAACTATACACACTACGGTACTCGACAATAAATAGAGTACCGGTAGTAGTTCTATCAGTAGGCCGATGCATTTCTAGTTCCATTTTACACTTAGATATTGATAAGATTAAATTAAAAATAGTCCTAGGCCTACGTTACTAACATTTTCTTTATATGTTCATGCGTGCGTTGGCCGAGAAAACGTTGCAATGCGGGGAGAGTGCGCGATCGGAACCACCGGGGAAGCAAGAGAGGATGTCTATCTAGGCTAGAGGGCCTTAAAAATGAGATGTTATTACAAGGCCTCAGGCCTAGACTTTACAATAAAATTTGTCTGGGTCATACATGGAACTGCTCTGGCATGATTCCAGTTAATTTCCAATATTTATATCTATGTAATTCCTGTAAACCGGGGGAAATATTTCTCTAATTCGCACACCAAATCTCGCGATCGCGAAGCTCGCACGCGGATCTCACCAGGTCTCACTCTTCCGGCAACAAACAGATATGACCTACGTTGACCTAAATGTTGACCAATCATAATCAAGAGAAGTTTGAATACCACAGTACGTACCGTGTAAAAGTCTACTTTCAAATAGTTATTTGGTTATAAAAAACACCTTTATGTACGTCCTATTTTGGTAAACTTTTAGTATGTTTTTTTACATATAATTAAGTTTATATTTAGATCATAAAACGTTTTGTTGCAATCTGGCTATACAATAATTTCCATAATATCGGAATGTAATCATGAGGTTTTATTTTATCTACATTGTTTTTCCCCTTGCCAACTGACTGATTTCCGCCCGTTTTTAGCTTCTCTACCACAAGTCAGGTTTGGACTAAACTAGGGCTTGCCAACTGACTGATTTCCACCCGTTTTTAGCTTCTCTACCACCCAAGTCAGGTTTGGACTAAACTAGGGCTTGCCAACTGACTGATTTCCACCCGTTTTTAGCTTCTCTACCACAAGTCAGGTTTGGACTAAACTAGGGCTTGCCAACTGACTGATTTCCACCCGTTTTTAGCTTCTCTACCACAAGTCAGGTTTGGACTAAACTAGGGCGGGCTACGGGGAGCGGGTGTTTTGATACTATGGACAGAGATTTTCGTATTCAATAACATTTTTGTTATATGGATCCGGTTTAATATTGTTTTATGTTTTCAGAAATAATTATTTCACTTAGCACTTTTTCCTCCTAACATCTCAAAAGCTAGTAAACGTTTGGCCCGCGGGCGGATCCAGAGA
>NW_022736344.1:158630-172601 GCF_011630105.1 Anneissia japonica | reverse complement strand
CGGTAGGCACACCCAGTATACCTATCATTGACTACAGGGATTTTCATGGATTTGTGTTGTATGCCTAATCTTATAGAATGCTTATTAGACCTGAAAATAATAGGCCTAATTTACGTTATAACCTATATATAATATTGTAATACACCTTCCAAGGCCTAAGCGTTACCATAAGGTAAAAAAAAAATGATGGCGACATACTGAGTAATTTTATTTGAAAAACCTACAGGCAATAATGAGTGTGCTTATGATAGAAGTGAGTGCTTATGATAATAATGTCGAGATAGTGACCCATTTATTTGCTTTGTGTAAATGCTTATCAAACCATTTATTTGTATTTCTATTGGACAGAGCATCCTAAGTCTCACCATTGTTTCATGGTCTCTCACTAAATCACTTGTTCTCGGTGGCTATCTCCTTCCCTCTTTGACAACTTCATTATCTAGGTCCTTTCTTTTTAACAATACCGTCACTCTCAAATTATATCAATAATTTCATTCAACTTGTATCTCACCAACAATTTAAATTATACATGTATTCATATTAAAAATAGCACATTATGCTTTACAGTAACAAATTTATCCCTTTATTACTTGGTATGGATCACTGACCGAGAACAAATCACACGTCCACAGAGTTATATACACTTCAAAAACCAAGAGAGATGTGTCCTATTCCTTACAGGTACTAAATAGCTCTAACCACGTAGGATTTGTGCGTTGCCTTGGATATTATAATGTTGATTTCTTGTTTATTGAGGCATTTTTAGTTTCCTGAATTTTAAATAGGCTGCCTCATACTATTAATGGAGGACATGTAGTGTAGGCCTTGTTATAATAATTACGGATTGACAGCTAAAGGTTGGTGAAAATGTTATAATTACGGGACGCGCGACATGAATGGATGAAAAATAGAACTGGGTCAGCCAGAATTTTACAACCGTGATACAAAGCGGTAAGTTGGTATGTCTATGCCAATTATTCCCGTTCCACACACGACATTCGGCATACTCTTCACATGCGCACTCTTCTATCCGGGTAATATATAATATAATGTAATATGCATCGATAAACATTGTTAAGAGTAGGAATGCACTATCAGTAAACTTTAATATTATCAACATGTAGAACTGTTTTATCGATAAAAAAAACCAAGCACAAGTGATGATTTAGAATCGTGCAAACACTACAACATACATGTGGGTGTCATTAAATAATAATGTTTTCGCAAGTATATAGTTATTAATTTAAAAAAAAATCATTTATCATTTCATTTTTTTGAAATTCATACACCAGAATATAATAATTTCCAGAATAAAAATACACAAAAAAGTAACACAAAAGTCAACTTATTTCCATTGTAATCATAAAAATTTTAATTCTGCCAAAATATAATTTCAAAACAATATACAACATTATTACAATCACCATATTACCTTATCAGAACTTCGTCGTCACTATGCAATCATTATCATCATATGCATAATTCTTTATTTTGAACACTGTTTTAACATCAAAATGTAAGGGAGACCGGGGTTAGTTACAAAATGCAGGCCTACATAATGTTCCGCTACGTTAGTGAATGAGCACACCATTTCTTTTCTAATGCAAGAACATTATATTGGTTACAAAACGAAGCAATTAAAACTATCATAAATCAATCCGTTAATTAATCATTAATCAATTAATGAAGTAGATCAACTGTAACAAATCACCCCTGGTCCGGGGTATATTGTTACAATGTTAAAGATATTTAGACCAACAATCAACATACATTAAACTATATAAAGGAGACACCAATAACATTATTATACCATTATGTTAACTGTAATACCCCACAATGCACTTCAACTACTCAGCAAATCCGTTCTACCGTAGAGATGTTAATTTGTTCTTCTATAAGGCCGGTTCCCACTAAACTTGTCAAGCGAAAGCGTCGAGCGTCACGCGGCAAGCGAAGCGAATCGCGCAACTGTCTCTTATACACATCAGATGTGTATAAGAGACAGACATTATATTGGTTACAAAACGAAGCAATTAAAACTATCATAAATCAATCCGTTAATTAATCATTAATCAATTAATGAAGTAGATCAACTGTAACAAATCACCCCTGGTCCGGGGTATATTGTTACAATGTTAAAGATATTTAGACCAACAATCAACATACATTAAACTATATAAAGGAGACACCAATAACATTATTATACCATTATGTTAACTGTAATACCCCACAATGCACTTCAACTACAGTAGGTTGAAATAGAGTACACGGGGCCTCCAAAATATCACGATCTTGTACATGATCGTGATATTCATACAAGGCCATAATATCTAGACCAATGTACATTGTAAATTTCACACAATGACGTCATTAAAAAATATCACACAATGACGCAATCAAAGTACATTGTAATTTTTCACATACCCGGCCTCCAAAATATCACGATCTTGTACATGATCGTGATATTCATACAAGGCCAAAATATCTAGACCAATGTACATTGTAAATTTCACACAATGACGTCATCAATGTACAATGAAATTTTCACATACCCGGCACAATATCCCGGCCAAATGTAAATTATGGTTTTCGTAACGATGACGTCATCGTTACGAAAACCAATTTACGCGATCAGTCACGTAATCACGCGATCTAGCCCGAGGCTTGCTCTAACCTGTAATGCCCGTACGCGTAGGTAGTTGTTCCGTCGTCGAGTATATACCGTTTGGTGTCCAACGGGGATAACGACTTTTTAGTCTGCTTGATCGTGTAAAGCACATGCTTGCTGCTTCGAATCGAGCTCATGTCGCAATGCATATCCTCTTTACTCGTCAACACTCGCACGTAATCGTCGTGATTTATATGGTCCCTTACGACGTATTTGGCGACTCCCTTTGCCCGCCTGACATCCAGCCTCGAGTCTTGCGTCTTGATTGAATACATTTTTGGTCTGAGCCCTACAAATTCCGTCATGATGCATCCTCCCATTTCGTCCTTCATCTTTCCTAGAACCTTTTTATTTTTCTCGCTGTACAACAGACTGCCCTTGTCATAGTTGCTCGTGTCGAACCAATCTAAATTCTCTTTGATGTCGGCGTAAACATCCTCGGTGGTGATACTCAGCAACAGGCTATCAGTGTCTGTGTACAAGAGCTTGACGCGATCTTCGTACGCGGGTACGAGCTTGTCGTAGTAAAACTCGTACATTAAAAGCTTGCTCAGATCCAAGACGGCCGTACCGCAATAAATTGGTTTGTTGAGCTTGACCCGCGTCTTGTTCATGTGGATGGCAACGAGATTATCGTTTATATCGACAAAGCTGTTAAAGTTTGGTTTCGCAAAGAGCTTGTTTATTTTACGAGTTTGTTGGGATTTGCACAAATGAACGTTTTGCCTGTTGCGAACATTTTCCATAGTCTTGCCGAAAACGGAATTGTTCATTAGCTTGAAAAAGTCCTTTTCAAAGTCGGTTTTCGCTCCTTTTCTAAGCTCGGTATTCATGTCGATGTACTCTTTCATCCACGGTCTCTGCGTAAACTCGACGATGCGATGAAACTTGATCAGCACGAGCCCCTTGGCCAGATAAAACTGCAAGTTTCTATAGTGCACGACGTATTTAGTCTTGGGCATCAGGTTCGGCACGAGTTTCTCCACCCCAGGATTTTCGTCGTCCAACAGGTCGAGCTGGTAGGGGCTCATCCACTCGCGACGGGGCGCGAGCGTCTCGGGCGCCAGGGGGTAATCGTTAAACGCGTCGTGTGTTTCTTCCGGCACCTCCAGGTCCACCTCGAGAACGTACCCCTTTTTGCCGTCGACCGGTGTCTCGAGGACCGTTTTATACTCGCCCGGATCGATCCACCTAAAATCCGATACGGGTAACGGCTGACTCATGGCCCACCCGTACAGATTGTTGGCATCGAGATCTAGTCCGTACGTGCTGGGCTTTGTCTCGTCGTGGTCGTCCATGTACTTGTTGTTAAACTTGCAGCGTCGATGGGAAACCATACTGATACCGCCTCTGATTCCCTTTTCAAACATCATGTGCATGTCCAAGTCGGTCATCAGCTCGAGCTCCACCCCGGTCTTGCTGAGCAGCGCGTCCCAACTAAAACCCGGCAGCGTAAAATAGTTGCACGGATCCAATCCGTATTCTAGATAAGCCGCCGACCTAAAGTTTTGGAACACGTCGGCCAACAGCAAAACGTCCGTTTTCAGGTAGAGGTCGTGATAATCGCCCAGGTTTTTACATCCAAAGCGCTCGTAAACCCTCGCGGCATGCTCGTAGTCGTCGTCGCTTACGCCCTCGTTGCGCAGGCTGCTGTAAAATAGCTCCTTTTCGTGTAAACCCACCTCTTGAAACTTGTCAAACGAATCCATGTATTCGTACGGATATACGCCCTTTCTCGCGACCAGCCGCAAGTCGTCCTCGTCGTCGTAAAACGTCTTGGTGAGCTTGTACTCGTCGATCGGCAACTTGCCAACCAGTTGCGACAACGAGGCGTTTAGAAATTTCATCGAATCGATAAATCGCAGGTTATCCAAGCTAAAGGAAATGTACTTGTCCGTATTGCTCGGGATGCAAACAATCTCCCCCTGCATCTCTCCGATGGCCTGCATGATCAAGTGGGCGTCGTACCCGGCCAGATTGTGAAATATTACGGGTATGGGCGTATTCTCGTTTACCCGTAACTTGAGGTTGCAACCCGCGTGAGCCGCTCCGCGGTACGCGTCGGTAACGTGACAATGATCTCGCACCTTTTGCCCATTCTTTTTCGTCGCGCACTCGTAGCACGTCTTGTAATTATTGTCGGGGTTTGCCTTGACCTCGACGCATTTCCGACAGACGCCGACCCCGCTATATTCCGTAAAACCGCCTCGTTTGCAGATCCAACAGGTCGTCGCGGCCTCAAAGTCTGCTTCGTCCTCTGACGTCATTACGCTGCGGGGTTTGACGGGTTGTCGCTTGAAAATGTCGACAATTTTCTCCTTTTCGATCACGAGTTGATCCAAAAAGGATTTTACGCACGTGCTCGCATTCTCGGCATTGGCGCTGTGTATTCCGTGTCCGACCGCTCGACCGTCGTACCTTACCACCACGTACGACCAACCGCACGGCACGTGCTTGTTGTTTCTAAACGTTTTCGGTCCGGCCTCGTCGGCGTCTGTCGGCATCTTTTCCAAAATGCACTCGAAATCTGCATAGATTACAAACGGCGTCTTGGCTCTGTGTTGCAAGTTTTTAAATTTCAACGTTTGGTTTTTTTCATCGACGACTTGCACCAACGTTATACCGTCGTTTACGCCCTTGCAATCGGGCTCGTGTTTTAACAAACATTTTTCCGTGCTAAAAACGTGCATGCATCGCGAGCATAAATGCTTTTTCCCCTTGTGCTTGCTGTAACCGACGAGAAGCGGGCTCATCTTTTTAATCCACATGTAATGATTATCGTACAGCAAGAGATTAATCAGCGTACGACCCACGTGCTCGCCGTCGACGTAGACTGGGTGTAAATATCCCTTACCCTCTTCTGCCCAGCCGTAAACGTTAATCTTGAGCCGTGGATTATTCTTTTCGACGATTTTAATCTGTTTGGCCGGCGTGGGGAACGTGATGCCGCTCCAGTCGAGCTCGTCCAGATGCGCCGCATAACTCGAGGGTCTATCGGTATGGCCCTTGACGGGGTGAAGCGCGCTGGCAATGGCGTATTTGATGCACGAGTCGTCTTTGACTTTAACGTTGACGATTGCTTTTTTATTTTTCAGCACGTCGGGTAACGGTACGTACGTACCACCGCGCAAGGGGATGTACCTAACAATCTCTATATCGAGATGCTCGAGATGATTTATGTGCCATCCCGATCCGTTTTCGCCCCATCGCTCAATCATCTCGACTATGCGATCTACGTCCCCTTCCAAATCTAAACCATCGAAAACTCTATATTTACCCGAGTGAAAGGTGGGTATGACCGTCTCTACCTCTCGCGTCATATTTACGCCTAAAGCGAGTCGATATCTGATGCCTCCGAAACGATGATTGCGTAATATTTCCTCGATGCGATCCCTATATTGCAAGATTACGCGTGGATCGACAAAACGCGTCAGGTTTATCCGATGAGTTTCGTGCGTCTCGGTCGTGCGAATACGATCGAATCCAGATTGGTCGTTTGAGGGTTCCAATTCACGTTCTGCCCTTTGTTGCATTTCTCCACTCGGATTTAAAACTTGTCGCTGTTTTCGCTGCTTGCGTTTCTCGCGTTGCCTCTTCTCGTCTTCCCGGTCCTCGCGGTCCCACCGCTCGCGTCGCTTGCGGTCCTCGCGGTCCCACTGCTCGCGTCGCTCGCGGTCCTCGCGGTCCCACTGCTCTCGTTTCTCGCGGTCCTCGAGTTCCCACCGCTCTCGTTTCTCGCGTTGCCTCTTCTCGTCTTCCCGGTCCTCGAGTTCCCACCGCTCTCGTTTCTCGCGCTGCCTCTGCTCGTTTTCCCGGTCCTCGAGTTCCCACCGCTCTCGTTTCTCGCGCTGCCTCTGCTCGTTTTCCCGGTCCTCGAGTTCCCACCGGGCGAGTTTCTCGCGTCGCTCGCGTTTCTCGCGCTTTCTCTGCTCGCGTTCCTCGAATCCACCTCGACGGTCGTATCCATCTCGACGGTCGTATCCACCTCGGCGGTCGTATCCATCTCGACGGTCGTATCCATCACGTTCTCGATAGTTATAATGTCTCATTTTATTATAACAGACTACACCCCTTAAGTCAGAATTGTGAAATACAAATACGCCGATAGAGGGCGCACGTCGGTTACGAAATTACGAAATACAAACGTATTTTGCAATTCACCGAGTCGCTTTCCGAGGTGCGCACTTTTTACACGCGCCGTCGATCGTAACCTTGCATCCTACGCCGCACACGTTGCACGGAAATATCTTGCTATTGTGTTTTATCCTATACTTGTGAAAGCTGCAATACCCCTTGAGATGATCGGGTAGCGGGTCTTGATCCCGATGGATAATCTTGCGGCACAGTTTGGTCGATCCCATCTTGAGATAACGACAACCGTTTTCATCGTCGACGCGTCGACTAGGCGATCGACGCTTCAAGAGTATCGCGTTGCTTACAACTTGTCCACCGCATCTATAGCAAATATTGTGCAGTATGGTCCTGCAGCCCCTACCGCATCTCTCGCACGAAACCGTACCCCCACCTCGCACGATTCTAAACTTGTGTCCGCGGCAATATCCGCGTAGATGCTCGGGGAGCGAGTCTTGATGCTTCAATATCGCTTTTCCGCACAATTCGATCGAACCCAACCTGATCCATCGGCAAGAATTTTGCGTCATTTTTATTACAACGTGTTTTTCCCTTAATCCATTTTTTCATTTGGGCGGTAATTGCGTGTCGATGGGAACGACCAACAATTCTTCTCGTACAAAACTCCTCGGTACACCTCGTAAAAAATACAAGACGGGTTGATTGGGCTTGATCATGACGTTTCGTACGTCGTACGTATCGATGCTCCATATCGGATCGGTAGCTCTGCGTCTTTCGCCCCCTTCCAATTCTCCGGGTCTGTACAGGTATCGTACGCGCAGGCTCGAATCCAAGACGCGCTCGTCCAATCCGACGGGACGATTATACTTGGGTTGGTATTTAATTTCGTCTCGCCTACGTACGGCCTCGTCGGGGCCTTGAGCGTTTAATTCGTTCAAAACGGGTCTCAGATTTTCCACCCATTCCGCGTTGCGTTTCGTCGGATCCAACATTTCTCGCGCATACTGGTGCGGAAACAGTTTGGTGGCAAGAGTCTTGTTGAACCTTTCGGCGATTCCTTGCGATTTGTGATTACCGGGTACTCCCACGCTCACGCGTACGTTATGCTCCTTCATTGCTTTAACGTTTCGCCTTTAAATTCGCTACCCGAATCGACTTGCAACGTTTCGGGCCACGTCAACTTGCAAGAATAAATCTTGCCAAAGGCTCGTGCAACCTCTGTCGATTGTTTGGTCGTCAACGGTTCCGCTTCCTTGTATCTGCTCGCCACGTCGACGACCGTCAGGGCGTACTTGTACGTTTTTCCTCTGTACCTATCGTGCGGTAAAAAGAGCAGGTCGGCTTGATGGACTTGGTTTACCGAGACGCTTTGCCTCGTCGGTACGCTCGGTACGTGTTGTGGCGGTGCGAGATAAATTTGCCACATGCTCTGTTTAAACAACCACTCTTTTACGACGTCTCGCGATATCCTCGTCTTGTCGACGAGTTTATCGATGGCCCCCTCACCCTGCCATAAATGATGAGGAGCGTAGTATGCACGTTCGAGTTTGCGTATTTCGCGGTTTGTACTCATATTTATAAATATCGTAAATATTTTATAAATATTTTACAGACACGTACGCGAGTATGCCCAATACGGCAATCAATCCGATCAGCTCTGCATCTTGCTGCGATTCGCTGGGCGTGTAAAAGTCGCTCAGCTGCGGTTCTCGCTCGAGTTGCAGGCGATCGGACGATCCACCCATTCTATAGTATTCTCTCATTGCAGATTCAACGTCCGAAAAGGTTCCTTGAGCATGCTGCTCGCGTCCAAGTTTTTCGTTGATGTAATCGAGTTGCGAGGCTCGTTTTTTACTCCACGAATCTCGAGCCTGAGACAATTGTTCCAAGGCTAAATCGTGCCGTTTGCGTTCCGCGTCGCCGCCGCTCATGCGACTGAAAAAAAAGTTGCTTCCGCTAAAAGCTAGGGCGTTTACCATCGCACCGCCAACCATCATTGCTACGGTTGCCATTTTACTATTGTGGTATTTATTTTATAATCTTATCGGGAATGTAGCCGTTTGCCACCAGCATGTCCTTGGTCAGCGTCGAAGCCGCTATCAGACCCGCGAGCTTTGCCGTATCGACGACGGTCAGCTTGTCTACGAGCGGCGCTTTGCTTCCCGCCACCTTTTTCAGTATCATTACGTAACCGACCGTCAACGTAGACACGATCGCTCCGTCGTACAAGCTGTTTACAATTACGTTTTTATCGATGCCACTCATGCCTTTTTTAAGCAAGAGAGATTTTTAATTACATTTCAAACGGATCCGGCTCGACCGGCTTTGTCGGCTTTGTCGGCGTTGCCGTTGCCGTTGTCCTAGTTGGCGTTGCCGATACGCTCGGCTTGTTGATTGCATTGTAGACTAGATATCCCAACGCGACGAGCGTCAGATACGGAATGCAACTCGAAAACGACACGTTGGCGACTCGTGATGCTTCCGAGGCTTGTCGTCGTTTCTCGGCAATTGCTTTTCCGGCCGCAACTCGCTTGGGATTCTTGCTCGTGACTTGGGTAATTGTTTCGTCCATTTGTTTAATGTCGGTAATTTTTTTACTCGGTAATTACTCTGGCGGGTCGGTAATCGTAGACGCCGCAGACGGCGTAGATTTCTCGGCATCTTGCTCGCCGCTCGATCGCTCGTATTTCACGTGTCTTGCCGTGTGCATCGCGACCGAAATCGGTGCGAGCCACGCTCCAAATTTATAATAGAGCTCGCACGCGACGGGATTCAACGCTTCCATCAAGAACCGATCGTTTTCGAGATCGTCGCCGAGTTGCTCGGTCGAATCGATCGGAAGTATGTAACCGACAGTCTTGCTGTACATGCGAATCACGCTACTGCCGAGCGATTTTGTCACGTCGCTACCCTTTTTGGATTCTAGCATCGCGTACAACTTGGAAATTTCAGCCTCGGGCATGCGCTCGATTTGCTCTACGGCGTATTCCTGCCCAAAGTAGTATTGCGCGCTACCTCCGCTCACGACAGACTTTATTCGGTCTTTAAGCTCGTCGGAAACGTCTCGAGCTTGCTCGGGCGTAAGCGATTGCTCGGTCGGCTCGACCGTCTTTGGCTCGCTCTTTTTGCGTCTACGCTTCCTTTTCGCGGGCGCTTGCGCGGGCGGGTCGGTCTTGGATTCGAGCTCTGCGTGAGCTTGCATCTCGTGCGTTATGTCGGTCATTTTAATAAATGCAAAATATATTTTATCCGATGTGAATCCCCCAACGAGTCGGTCTATCGCATTTCAACAACAACTTGCTAAAACACGTCGTGTCGATCTTGTCTTTGATGCGTTTTTTCTCGTCTGCATCTTTTATCACGTCATTCTCTCGCAGGCAATCGTAAAAACTGTCTCTGTCTTTGCAGAAAAAGAGCGCGACCCATCGAACCTGCTCTCTAAAATCTTTGAGAATGGAATTGTACTTTTGGGTGAGAATCCAAACGGATTTGTTGTGGTGCCGACCGGAAAAGGCGAGCGTCGACAGCGTCTGCTGCTTTCTCTTCATGTCCTTGTTGCTGCTGCAATCTTCGATCACGAAAAGCGTCTCGGCGCCGTCGTCAAACTTGCCGCAGAGGTGCGTCAGGCAATCGTCCAGAGACTCGCCGGGGTCGATCGAAAAGACGTTTTCGTCTCGCTCTATCCACGCGCGTCTATAACTCGAGTTGACGTTAAACGTCGGACAGATAAATACAATGTTTTTAAAGTAATCCTTGTATTCCGTCTCGAGCAGATTTAACGCGTAGACGGTCTTGCCGCAATTTGTCGCTCCGACTATCAGAGCGCAGTGCGCCTCTTTGGGAAACATTTTTATATATCGGCGTTAATAGTTTACTCCGACGAGCCTGCTTCCCCGTATGTTTAGCTGGGCGTCTGCGACGATAAAGACGTAGCAATCTAGCGGCGCTGCCGTCTCTGCGTCTCGCGTCAGTTGCAATTTCAATCCGCCGGAATCTGCATCAATCTTTCTACCCGTTCCGTGCAAGGTATTATCCGAAATGGCTCTGAGATCGACCCAGAGGCCATAGTGATCCGACAGATATTTCCTTTGCGACATGTTGGTGAAATGAGTCGGCTTGCAGGCTTGACTGCAAAAGTGTTTGCGAATCTCTTCGTAATTTCTGTAGGGCAACATTCCACGGGCATAAATTTCGTTGGATGACCCGTCGATCATAACGCTACATTCTTTGATCTTTGGGTTGTAAAACTTTTCGGGGTCGTGCTCGAAATCAGTCTCTCGTTCCTTAAACAACAAAAGCACGCCTTTGATGGATTTGGCTGCCGTGTTTAGAGTAATGTTCCAGATTGTTTGATCCTTGTTTAAGACGTCTTTGTGGTGCATCAACACTCTGTCAAAGAGAATTACGGATTTATCCTGATATTTCATCCTAGTCTGACGAGAAACCCCCTCGTTTCTAAACGTTATTTCGTACTCGAGTCGATCGTGCAACAGTTTTTGGTTGAAGGGCATGTGATCTGTCAGCAACTCAAAGTCGAGAGGTATGCAAAATCTGTTGCCGTACGCGTCGCCGACGGCCGCGTCGTAAGGGGCGTCGGGAACGTCGTTTGTCGCAACCGTCACCTTGTCGCCGGCGTTTACGCGTATTTTTCGTTCGTTTTCGCTAGAGATGCCTTGATACGAACTGTTGAGGCGTTCGTGATCCGTCTTCCACAAGTCCTTGTAACAATTGTACACGTCGTAATCGGTGAGGGTAAAAACTTCCTTTCCTTCCAGAGTTATGCGTAATTTCTCGACGAGCGATCTACCGATATTGTTGACGATCGTCCGATCCACGTCCGAGCTCGAGGTTAAAACTAGATTAAAGGCGAGTCGAGCCGTACCCGGAACTATGGCGTCGTCGTCGCCGAGATCCGGAAATCTGACTCGCAAAACGTCGCCGGGGCCGGCTTCGTTTATCTGGTTCATGACCGTGGTAAAGACGCGTCTGTCGTTCCTGTGGTCGGTGTTTTTGAGCTTGACCGACCTGTTGGCGCTTATCTCGTGATGCATTTTTAAATACGGCAACTTTTTTTAATCTGTTAATTGTTTGCGCTCTATAATAAAATGGCAGAATTTGTACCCATGCACGAATTTACCGAAGGTCGTGACGATGATGTTGACGAAAACGACGAAAGAGAAACGAGTATCGTTTGGGAAGATCCAAGTTTAGATATCACCGATGTAAGAGCACGATCCGTCCTCGACGGAAATCAAGCCTCTCTTGAAAAAAAAGACATGAGGCTGCAATCGTACAGGCAATTTCTCTTGGAAAGTGGATTTAACGATATTAAACTGACCGACAAATCTAGGTTTGTAATCAACACAAACGCATACAAACAAGACGAATTATTTTTCAAAACAAACAGCGGCAGAGAGGTACCGTTAACCAAGATAAAAGACGCGACAAATTTTCGTAAACTCTCGACGACAAGAATAAGCGCCGCTGAAATTAAAGAATACATTGCCGGGGATTATAACGCGGCCAGGCGATCCGTTGGTCCGAGTCAAGCTCTTAAAAACGCCTTCGAACAGGTGGAAAACGTTGAAATGGCCAATTTAAGTCCGACGGATACGACTATGATGATGGAAGATCTCGAAAGCGATCTAGCCGAGACATCGTTTTCAGATACGAGTCAGGGCGTTCAACAAGGTGTTCAAACGGATGTTCAAGCTAGAGAAATTGCGGGTATTATGAATGCAATGACTACGGTCAGAGAGCAACTCGCGCTTTCTCTGGCAAAACTCGGAAGGATTGACGAAAGAATAGCGGGGTACAAACGAGAATGGCGGGAGATGAACGAACAAGGCGCAACGTCCCAAGAGCTGAAACAAATCGAAGATCAGATACGAGACTTGCAAACGGAAAGGGATGGTTTATTGCAAGTTGTAGAAACTAATACGGATAGGGCAAAGAATCAAGTCAGGGAGATACAAGGCACCATCGGTAGAATGTTGGGCGACGATTTACGGCTGAGAGATAGATTAAAGATTTTGTTTCGCGAGCAAGGGATAACTATCGCTAGCATCATCACGGCTATAGGTTCGATCATTGCGTCGTTGATTGCGATATTTACCGGCAGAGACTCGACTATTCCTCCCGGCCCCGAACCGACTCCGGGCCCCGGTCCGACTCCTAAACCGACGCCGGATCCCGAGAAACCCGACGGATGGCTTGTAAAACACCTGAAAAACTTTGCCGAAATCCTGAAAAAGCTCGGCGATAAGGCTCTTTTGGCGTTACCCGGAATTATCGGAGCTGTTGTAAGCTTTCTGCTAAAAACAGCCGGTAACGCCGTCGGCTTTGTAGCCGACCGCGTTTGGTTGTTGATTCTGGCCGTTGCCGGAATCGTTTACAATTATCTGGCGGCGAGCGTGAAAACTAGCTCCAAACCCTCGTCAGCTCGTAAACGAAAAAAGTAACGACTGCGAATCCAATCACCGTCGAAACTTTGGCAATTTCGTGCTCGGAGAGATTTGGAGACTCGAGCGTCAGAGTCGACGTCGGAGTCGACGCAGCGGTCGGAACCGTAGACGTCGCAGGCGACGCGGTCGGGGTCGGCTTGGGCGACGCGGTCGGGATAGGCGCAGCGGTCGGAGTCGGCTTGGGCGACGCGGTCGGAGTCGGCTTGGGCGACGCGGTCGGCGGAGTCGGCTTGGGCGACGCGGTCGGCGTCGTGGTCGGGGGCGACGCCGCCTGCGGAGTCGATTTGATGGGAATCGCTAGCGGTTCGACGGGCCTTGTTTCGGGTTCGTTTATGTCGTTTAATCCTAATTGTTGCAAATTTCGCTCTGCAATTAAGATTTTATTGTTGTAGTCGGTCGTCGTGGTGATTCTCAGTTCCATGTCGGCCGGACACATGTAGAGATTGAGATGTGTATAAGAGACAGGAGGACATAGTTGACTTGGGATCTCGCAAATCGCAAGACGTCTTGATACCTCGCTATCGAGTCTGGAATGTCTACCGGACTGTTTATCGCATCCTCGACGTTGACCAAAAACTGTTTTTGCGCGTCGAGCCCCGTTCCCCGAGCGAGAATCGACGAACGCGTCGTTGCCTGCGCGCCGAGAATGGTCCACACGTAGGTTCGAACCGAATCGTTGAGTCGCGTCACTCCGGCACGAGTGAAACCTCGCGATTTATCCAATATAAAAGCCTTGTAAGAGACGCC
>NW_022736344.1:155395-158522 GCF_011630105.1 Anneissia japonica | reverse complement strand
CCCTCGTTCTTGATGTGATCCCCGTAGGAAACTCCGCAACCCGTCGTAGCGCACCAGAGGGCAAAATTTAGCTGGTTCTGAAAAAAGCCCATAGTCTTTTCCCTCCAAGCTATATCGAGTTTTTGCTGCCAGAACCCTCGGGTTCGATCGCTCGATATGTCACCCCACCTGGATTTTACTTGGTCGGGCGTGATCCTGATCAGGTAGTTGGCAAAAATGTTGGGAAATACCACTTCAAACTCGCTGGTATCCGACACGGCAATCTGATGCTTGTTGAGATTGGTAACTTTATCGACGATCGAATACTTGGTACTCGGATTATATCTCGCGTTTGTGTATTGAAACTCCATTTTATATTATTCGTCATAGATAAAATGCATTGTATCAATACAAACATTGAAAATGGAGTTTTAAACCGATTCGAGTATCCGTTGGATAACCGAGAGGGGAATATGCAAATTGCTTTAAAAGGCATTACCAGAACGGTTGGATATTTCAACGTGGGAAAAAATATAGCCATTTTTAAATATAACATCGTAGATCGTGATGGTAAAGAAATTTACGAACAAGGACGTGTGCTTTTGACGATTACTCCAGGGTTTTATACGTGCGTAGAATTGATAAACGTTTTTAAAAATAACGCTGCTCTAAAACCGTACATTGATCATATGCTGTTTGATAGAAGCACCGGTAAAGTAAGGTTTAAATTTAAATCGCCAGAGGGAACCGACGAAAATTTTTTAATGTATTTCGGTCCGGAGCTGGCTGCATTCTTCAAACTGAGTATTGCTCAATTTAAAAGGGGAGAAGTTTACAGAGGTACGTCGTATTGCCGTAACATCCCGTATAGGATGCACGTTCACCTCCAAGAACTGTCGAGCAAAACCACTCTTTTGGATGGGCGCGCATCCTTTGTTCTCGATACTATTACCGTTCAGGATAAGCGACTCGGAGATGTTGAGCCCTCTACTAAAAAAATCCAAACTTTTAAACCCCTCCAAATGGGAATGATTCAAGGGCTTACGTTTAAAGTGACGGACCAACAAAACAAACTTGTAGATAATAGAGGTGGAGACGTTACGATCGAGACTATAATTAAAAAGGTGGTGTAATAAAAATGGTCGAAATAGCTACAGACGTACCGCTCGAGGCGGAAAAATTTAGATTGAGCAAGATTAGCGAGATGCTGAACGATATTAAAAACGACGAGGTTGGACGAGAAAAACTATACAAAAAATATAAAAAGAGTCAGAGTATCGTAGACTGGATCGATACCGGTCTGAATACCCTGTCTATCGTTTCCGCCGCAGGTGCAATCGGCGTTGCAACTACGGTCGTGATGGGTCCCTTATCCATCGGACTCGGTTCGTTGGCCGCCGTCTGTTGCGGGTTAAATTACGGCGGAAAATATCTGAGCAAGTTGTTGGAAAAAAAGAGCGAAAAACACAAAACCGTACAGACTATTTGCAAGACTAAACTGGGTACGATCGATAGCATCGTTTCCGCCGCATTGGAGGATAATGTAATTAGCGATCAAGAGTTTAAACTGATCCTCGAGGAATATCGCAAGTATCAAGAGATGAAGCAAGATGCGATTGCAAAGGGGAAAATGCAATCGACTCGCTAAAAACGAGATTGTCTCAAGAGGCTGCAAGAGGGAGGTGAGGCTAGATCGCGTAAATTGGTTTTCGTAACGATGACGTCATCGTTACGAAAACCATAATTTACATTTGGCCGGGATATTGTGCCGGGTATGTGAAAATTTCATTGTACATTGATTGCGTCATTGTGTGAAAATTATTTATAATGTACATTGGTCTAGATATTTTGGCCTTGTATGGAAATTACGATCATGTACATGATCGTGATATTTTGGAGGCCGGGTATGTGAAAAATTACAATGTACTTTGATTGTGTCATTCTGTGATATTTTTTAATGACGTCATTGTGTGAAATTTACAATGTACATTGGTCTAGATATTATGGCCTTGTATGAATATCACGATCATGTACAAGATCGTGATATTTTGGAGGCCGGGTATGTGAAAAATTACAATGTACTTTGATTGCGTCATTGTGTGATATTTTTTAATGACGTCATTGTGTGAAATTTACAATGTACATTGGTCTAGATATTATGGCCTTGTATGAATATCACGATCATGTACAAGATCGTGATATTTTGGAGGCCCCGTGTACTCTATTTCAACCTACTACTACTCAGCAAATCCGTTCTACCGTAGAGATGATAATTTGTTCTTCTAAAGGCCGGTTCCCACTAAACTTGTCAAGTGAAAGCGTCGAGCGTCACGCGGCAAGCGAAGCGAATCGCGCAAAGTTCTCAGGAGTTGACTTTCGGTAAAGAAAATTCTTTCTTCCAATGATTCGCTTGCCTGTTCCCACTGCTGACCGCGTGCAAAACCTCGAAATGGCGGGTGGCAACAGAGAAGTGATTTTGTTATCGCATTGATAGACGGAGGAAAAGGGCTGTGAGACGAATCAGACTAAAATCCTCAGGATTAACATTCCCAGAACTCTATAATGAATCAAAAGAGTGAATATAAACAGTTTTTTAAGTATATCTATTCAAGGCCTAGAGCTAGGCCTCCTAAGGGTAGATAGTACTACTAGTAGGCCTAGCCTAGGCCTCCTAAGGGTAGATAGTAGGCCTAGCCTAGCCTACCCTACTGTAGGTCTCATGTATATGTAGCAGGGTATCAGAGGCCTAGGCTGGACAGGCCTAATACTGGTAGAAAGAGGAGATAACTCAACTCGTCTCTGCAAATCCTTTTCCACGCATTGTCACATATTTTCTTTGCTCCCTTGTCACAGACCTAAACAAGGGTACCGGTACCTACTGTTCCACAGAGTTTGCATGAATGGACTCGTCGGTCATCGTTCGCACATCTGTACATTGTTTTGACAATGGGCGTGACTTTATTGTTGACCTTTGACAAAAATTGAATCTAAGCCTTGCGATTGGTCCATTACCGCGAATTCGCTCGCGAATCCGAAAAAGTTGGTCTTGGATCAACCAAGGTAATTTAACAAAAGGACGCACATCTCGGGACATCAAAGGTTATAACTCTGGCATCGACATTCTAGGCGCACGTGCGTCCCTACACGC
>NW_022736344.1:150934-155334 GCF_011630105.1 Anneissia japonica | reverse complement strand
GTATCGGATTGTCGATGCCACAGTAAAGATCAAAGGACTGTACGCACGCGCTATGTTCGAGAGCGGAGATGTGCGTCCTTTTGTTAAATTACCTTGGATCAACTCTTGTGAATTCGCAGGCGAAGCCTCCGCGACCACCACGCGCACCGCGTCGAAGTTCGAATATTGGGCGTCCGCGTGTTCGACTACAAATTCGTTTGCATGTTCACATTGGAAACGCCAGTCGCGTCTTCGATTCAGCCGCGCGCGCCACATTTCGACGCGAAATTCGCTTGATCGCGTTCAATGGGAACCGGCCTTATACAATGATCACACGTGTGTAAAGTGCGCCTGCTACAAGTGCTACAGTAACAACAATACCCCAGGTAGTTGCTAAATACAACGGGTTCAGCCGAGGGGCGTGGCTTGTATATGGTGACGTCATGTATAATTATGCCGCCACCCAAAAGACATCACACTACAACCATAGAGAAGTTCTATTTTCTCTATGCTACAACTGTGTGACAGTGTGAATTTAGCAAGGCGAGCAGGCTGAGGCTTAGATTAGTTTTCTCTTGTACTGCTGCTACGGGCGGGTGAGGGACGATAGTCATATTCAGACGATTGGCCTAAGTAGTATGGACGTTCGTAGGTCTAGGAACTAAGCCTGGGCTAGGTCGGACCAGGAGGTCTTTTCTGTAGTCTGGGGCCTAAGTCCTAGATTGTGCGTCCAGCAACCCGCAGCAGTCCGTCTAGGCCTATGCCTCATTTAAATAAATAATAATATGTCGTTCTTATATAGCGCTTAATGCCTTAACAAAGCCTCTAAGCGCTTTACATTATTACCTCCGGTCATTGGATCAAACACATATGGATCACAGTGAACACTAAACGAAATTATTAAATTACGTGAAGTTAGACCTATGCAGAATCTGTTGTAAGACACTCGCCTAGGCTACTGAAGAAACTGCACTGAATACAAAACCAATAATATTTCCAAGTATGCATGCTGTGCAGCAAAGTAAGTTTCAGCGGACTGATTTTGGCTTATGTGGACTACATTTGGCAAGTAATTATGAGGACAAAATCAGTCCGCCGGACCGATTTTTGCCCCGGACCAAATTTTTCCTGACAGGCCTACTTTCCTCCACTCCAGAAACAATCATACCCTACTAGCAGCAGACGAGTTACAAATGAAAAGTGGCCAGGCTGACGCGGACCAATTTTATCCAAGCGGGACCGGTTTTAGCGGCTAAAATCAATCCGGAGGACCGATTTTGGCAGCCAAAATCTGTCCACCGGACATTTTTTGGCGTGACACCCATTTTTTTGACAAAATATGAAAAATCCGGACCTTTTTTCTTAAAAGTTTACCCATTTTAGGCAAAATATGAGAAATCTGGACCCATTATTCAAAAAGTGGACTGATTCTATGCATAAAACTTCATAATTTGGACCCATTTTTAAAAAATGTGGACCCATTCTTTGTGGACCCATTAGAAAAATTGTGTGGGACTGTCCCAATAGCTGGCTACGGCATTGATCGCCCGTTCTCTGCCACCTATTGTCAGATAATTCTGTACTTTTGATATGTTATAGTCCAGTTACTTAGGCAACTTGTTTTTATTTGAATTTCAAATTATGTACCTGTCTTTTGCATAGATCGTAAGCAACTACAACGATCAAAGCCTGTGTAAAAGACGGTCATTTTTCTCGATTTTGAACGTGAACGTTTTGTCAGATTGTCGAACAATTATTAAAGTATTTCATTGAATATTTGTATTTAGGTGTTTAATAATGATCATCGAAGAATTCTAATGAAATATTTTTTTTTTTTGGAATTTTGCTACTATTACGCCTAAATTTCATGTTTAAAATGTGTTGGTGTCACCGTTGAGCTCACCGTTGGCGTGAATCGAGATGGAACGTACCATTTTCTAGACATAATTCTATAGCAGTGCTGATGTGCTGTAGCAAAATGTGGGACTGGTTAGGCGTTTTTTTTTTGTGATTTACTTATGTTTATTATTTTGTAAGACTTTCAAAGCTATCAATATGGTCACTATAGTTGCCCGTGTCTGCTGCTAGTAAGATATTATTACCGAGTATACAGTACTCTATACTCCGCAGTATAATGGAATATTCGAAGGACGACTCGAGTAGCTGAGCGCGAAGAATTGTATTTTCTGGTTGAAAAATACCCTACACAAGATCGATATAAACATCATTATCATCAGTATCACCGTCGTTCTTCGTCGATTTTATTATCAACATTATCATCATCATTGTCGTCACCTTCTCCCATCATCATCATCACAATAACAATAATCATTATCATCATTACTAGCATCATTGTTGTCGTCACCCATGTCCCCACCATAATCATTATTTATAGTATATTAGACTAACAGCAACATCGTCATCGGCGTCGTTGTTATCATCAGCATCATCATTATTATTATCAATGTGATCATTATCATCATTTATCATAATTACCATTATTATTATTATCATCATCATCTTGTCAAGTTACGATTGACATCTTCATGTTTCCACCAAAGTTCATTTTGTAATTTCACCGGGTTTGAGTCCCGCGGATTTCGTTATTAAGAAACAAAAAGGCTTATTTAAAAAATGATGATAAAAACGAAAATGACTGAATTGGTACGACAATAGCTAGCAATCGCAAAATGTAATAATTGCGTTCTTGTTGGATTCTCATTTTAACTTATCACGTTCATTATTGTGATCGACGTGAGCTGAGTTGGTGATAATTTTAACAATCAATGTCATCAAATTATTCGATGGTAAGCGACGCAAAACATACTGAAGAATATACAAATTATTCTCGATGTTTGACCTGAGTAAATTCTGAATGCATTTGTACGATATATTATTAAGAGCAGTACAGTAAGTACCTGTGTTCGATGTGAATATTTCGTGAGTGCCGCGGTTCAAGACAATGTGTGTTACTTTTATTTGTGTAGGAATAACAGACAGTTTCGTGGAAATGTGATATTTAACACATGTTTCAAGTTACAGAAATATTGATACTATTGTATTCAATAAACACAGACAATTATGCCTGTTGAATAATTGGTGTGGTTTCTGGTAAGTGACCGTATACTAGTAACGTATCTTATAGGCCTTTATTTATTTATTTACTTAGATAGATAAATAAATAAATACTATCTATCTATCTATCTATCTATCTATATCTATCGCATCATATCGGCAAAGTCTTCTCAGTGTGAACTCTTTAAAACATTGGAAACTCTTGCAATGCATTGCTCAATGGTTTACCTGCTATTAGCATTAGACACCTTCAGAAATTTCAGAACTCTGCTGCTCGTGTTGTAACATTGTCTAAAAGGTTCACCCACATTACGCCAATTTTAAACATTCTTCACTGGCTTTCAGTTGATAAGCGAATCATTTTTAAAATTCTTCTTTTTACCCAAATAATCTATCCATGGTCGTGCCCCACTTTATCTCTGTTCGCTTATAGACAAACAGGTTTCTTCCCGTTTTAATCGTTCTTCTCAATCCCTCAAACTTGTTACTCCACGAGTCAAGCATATTCGTACCGGTGAACGCTCTTTTTCTTTCTCTGCTCCTGAACTCTGGAACTCTCTGCCTCCTCAATTATGTATCATTTCTGATCCGCAATTATTCAAATCTACTCTTAAATCATTCCTCTTCAAATAGTTCAACTTCTTTCTAACATCCTCCAACGCCGGTGACAAGCCAGTTTTGTTTGCTTTAATAGGCGCTTTAAAATGTGTATTATTATTATTATTTATTTATTTATTTATTTATTTATTTATTTATTTATTTATTTATTTATTTATTTATTTATTTATTTATTTTTATTTATTTATTTATTTATTTATTTATTTATTTATTTATTTATTTATTTATTTATTTATTTATTATTTTATTTATTTATTTATTTATTTATATATAAACAAATCAACCAGCGAATACAAGAATCGCCACTTACAAGATTGTAAAAAACATGAAACATATATAGGCGGGTTACGAGATCTAAAGTAACGGTCCGTATAGGTGTGGACATTCACTAGTTGGCACTACTTTTTATACTCATATCAGCAGGTTTGTCGTCCGTTAGATATTTTATAAATGCAAGGAATTAAACAGTTTAGCACCTAATAATTTATATTTTTAAAAAATAATTTATTCCATAATTATACTTCTGATGTAATAAAAATTATATGTAAATTTTCTGACATATTATTACAGTAGTGTTTTTAATTTTTATTTTAATTTTATATTATCAGAGGTGTTTTTGATTTTTGACATATTATTACAGCAGCGCTTTTGATTTTGTGTTTGTTTTTTTTTTTATTATGTTATCATTATTATTTATATTGATGTTACTAAATATTTTTAATAATTAT
>NW_022736344.1:142236-150710 GCF_011630105.1 Anneissia japonica | reverse complement strand
ATTTTGTGTTTTTTTTTTTTTTTTATTTTGTTTTCATTATTATTTATATTTATGTTACTAAATATTTTTAATAATGGTGTACAGTATTGTTAATTTCATTAATATTCAGTTATGGGCAATTTCTTTCTCTACTGAATTTTTGGGAATCCCTACCACAGGTAGAATGTCATAATTCAATACATATAAACATTATTTTAATTGTTTTCATTTAATTGTTTTCATGTCTTTGTTTCAAGAAACATGTAAACATTGTAAAATAATTATGAATTGTGAATTAAATTACCGTAGTTAAAACAAACATTTCGTAAAGATAGTTCTCTTCTTTGTGCTGTTGTGTTGCGCTTCATGTTGTTTGATAGAGTATTAGAGGTGGCGTACCTGTATATTAAACTTGATTGTATTATTTCTTATTCTAAATTAAACAAATAACAGTTAACAGATAATTAATAAACTCATAATAATTATTAGAATCATAACAATAAATTTCTGAATACCGTATGTAATCAAAACTCTGACTTTTTGCACACCACCTATATATACCAATCCTACAGCTCATTCACTCAGTACTGAAGATTGCACATTGCATGAAACTGCAATAGTCGAAAATTTAAACACGTACCGGTACCGTATCGTTGTTTACCTTTTTTATATTTGCTCTATACCATGATTCTACAGTGGCATCGAGCACTGTTTCCAAAAAAATTGAGAGATTTTTCTTTATATTTATAGGCTAATTAATTACTCATAATAATTAATAGACTCAAAATAATTAATACTTTTCAGCAAAAAATGTGTCAATCTATGACTCATTGGAAGTAGGCCTATTATTGTTTGTATTGAAATTATCATGATTTGTATTTGTGCCCAAACAACTGTAGTATAAAAATGAATTTAAATAAAATGGGGCCATTTGAGCTTATTGGATTGGATGAGTGGCATGTTGAGTGTTTACCAATTTTACCACAAATACAGTATAATCGTTTATATAAATAAAAGAACTGAATATGTAATCAAAACTATGGCTGTATGAGTCTTGTAACGAAAGATACCAAGGTCTATAATGTTAATGAGATAGCCATTTCAAGTGTACATGCGTCCAAAGGGCACCGTCAACTCAATTCATGACGATGGTTATTCTTTCTTGGTAACTTATATATCGGTTTGTTGCATTTTATTCGATCTTAAAAGTCTAAGTCTTATGTTGCGATTGGTGTTCTCATTTCGTTCTGCTGTGAACAATATTAATGTGCGTATAGGGCCTACTATTTGCAATGAAACTCTTCCACGCAACGAGGAACTTCGGTGATATTGTTTGCAGGTATGTAGAATAAATCCACTCTTTCGCGATTTTGATTCACGGACACCATAAGCAGGTTCAGTTGTTGACATCACAAGTCATAAATGCAGGTTTGTAGAATAAATCGGGGTTTTTTCGACTTTGAGTTCTATTTTGCCGGTTGTTTGATCTCCTTAATACGCATATTGGAAGATCAATTATTTCGTACGGTAATTTAGATATTTACGAGATTGTTCACGTAGGCATAATTTACTATTATCTTGTATTTCGTATTTTATTCAAACATTAACAAATGTGAACATAACGTACGAGAATTCAGTGAAAAGCCAAATTAAATATTACTGGAAAATGTATCGTTGCAAGATGGCTGAATTTTCTCGTCCGAAGATAAAATTCGAATTTTTCTCTTTTTACTTTATTTAATTATTAAAAGACACATCGCCAACGGATATGAAAATAACAACCTTAATTACCTTTTAAGTTTCATAAGACAAACATATACCAGGCGTGGATCCAGTAGGGGCACGTGAACCCACCCCCTCCGTTTTGTCACTAAACTAACAGTGGAGCGATGCTTAAATTGCTCAAATCTTTCAATAACAAGCAATAAATAAAAAGAGACAAAGAGCATAATGCGAGTTGGCTTATTGTAGTGCTTAAAATTTCGAATATCGTGTGTTTACACGACAAAAAATCGAAGTCTCATTATAAAGAGACTTAGACTCAGTATAGAGCATCGTTCCGTCTTATAATTAGCGATTATTTACTGCTGGACGTGACAACAATATGCTTATTATTTATGCTATGAATAATGAATACAACTATAATGCACTATTGCTTATTCATAGCTCTTTGTTGCTTTGTTCATAGTTTTGAATCAGGGAACAGTGAAATTTCACTCGTTCCCTGGTTTGAATTATATGGCTAATAACCTAAAAAAAGATACAAGAGCTTTTGACTTTATTGGCAACCTATAAGTAGGCCGATATAATCGGTAATTTAAAACTTCCACAAAATAAACACTAATCCGAAAGACAAACAATTTTGGACCCCATTTAGTAAAAATCTCTCAGAGTACAGATTGTATTGCTGAGGCGCAATCGATAAAATTAGAATCAGGGATTTTTGTTTCGAATGCTCTGATCAATAACGTTTCATTATTAAGTATACTGATAGGTTATAATATGCCTATAGGGAGTTATTCTGGTGCCTTATTAAACAATAAAGTACAAGGCAACACTCGTAGGACACAGCTAATATCGATTGCAATTGACGGAAATTCTATGTCTAACCCTCGTAGTGGCCTTCAAAATCACCAGCTGAGGGTGGAGAAACGAATTGACTTAACCCGCATCTATCGATTACCTCTCTCAGATTATAGATTGTACCGTACGTCTCTAGCGAAATAGACATCGAAATTGGACTTGGTTCCGGTATGGACTTTATTTTTTATCAGTGTTTGAACTCTAGCGCCTATTTGCTAACAATGTATTATTTGTTAGTGCTGTTTGTCCTTCATACTGTATTATCTGTGATGTTTTAGTGAGAAATTCGAGGAATAGCCGGTAAACGAATATTCACTTTGTTATCATTGCACAATGTTCAGAATTGTGGCGTGTGGTGTGTGGGCTAATTAGGTTACTTCACTGTAGTCTGATAAGTTCAGGAGTTGTTATGAAGTGATTTAAATCAGATCTATGTTAATGACTGACATATAGAGTATATCCTTTTTTTATGTAGTCTAACTTACTGTACTTTAATTTGAATCTGGTAAGTATTATTTGTTTCGCAGTGAAACTCAAAATATTGAGGAAAGACAAAAGCTTACGTTATTTGAAAAGAAAGTAAAAAGAATGCCAGTAAGGAAATTAGAGATGGATGTATACGAATTAGGAATAATTAAGTTAACCTAAATTGTTATTATTATTATTATTATTATTATTATTATTATTATTATTATTATTATTATTATTATTATTATTATTATTATTATTATTATTGTTATTAATTATAGTAAACACGCATATATTATTATTGTTAATATTATTATTATTACTATCATTATTATTATAACAAATTAATATTCTCTCAATATTGAAAAGTGGCATGCGTGGAATCAAATCCAAAATTTCTTCAAGAACAGCTTTTTCAAATTCATTTCTGGCTAAAACATAACTAAAATGCTGGTCTCTCCATACGCTATGCTACGTTATTCAACAGATCTGTACAATATCGATCTAATTTACAAAAAATTTTTCCTAACATCTTATCAGAAGCCAGTGCACTGAAAAAAAAAATGTTAATTTCCGGAAGAAAAAACTCAGGACCAGAAAATATAATCAAGTGATCAAAGCACCTGATTAGGTGGTAGTATTATTATTAACATCTCATGATTTCCATTCTCGAATATAATAAGTAATTTATTATTGACTATGGATTAAATTTCAATTTCCCTTCGGTAGTCTTAGTTTGTTTTCCTTTATGCATTACATGTTAATTAGTCTGTGCTTGAAACCAGTGGGCGAAGCATCGTAATTTGTAAACTAATCTTTATGAACACACGCAGCCAGTTATCGATATCGCGATAATTTTGTTTTCCTTTATGCATTACATGTTAATTAGTCTGTGCTTGAAACCAGAGAGAGAAGCATCGTAATTTGTAAACTAATCTCTATGAACACACGCAGCCAGTTATCGATATCGCGATAATTCTCTCGTTTTGAATTTCGAAATGCTAGCCAGAAAGGCATACCGGTATATCTCCTGCATTAAGAATCTTAGGATTATTTAGGTATATACGCCAATTGAACAATGATTGTGACGGCTTTTTTGTTTTTGTGTTTTTTCTTTTCTTATTCAGAAATGATGTTGCTTTGTAAATACTTTGGAGGATGAAGTGTGTTCCTTTCAGAAGGCCTAAGAACATGCCTAGAAGTAAAAGCAGATGATGCAGTTACCTTTAAAATTATCTGAAGTGCGCCACGATCAGCGAAGAGTGGCAGCTATGATGCAGGCCACGTCTCTGGTAATTATAAATAATATTGTTATATTGTATAATTATAGTAATAGGTCTAGGGTAGAAATAAACTGTATTGCGGTAATGCTATAAATATAATATATATATAAATAATTTTGCACGTCAAAGAAAATAGATCCCCCAATCGAGGTTCGAACCCGGAACCTTCTGCTGTATAGGCAGGCGCCTTAACCAACTGGGCATTTGAGGCTTTGTTGGGAATTCAAATCCGATTAAGCATCTAAGTCTTTACACTCGTGCGCATGTGTAGTCAGACAGCACTAGTCCTTGATGCATGGCAATAAATCAATACGGTATGATATGCCCTCTTTATAGCTCATTTTGGTGTGTATATACTATATATATATATATATATATATATATATATATGTATAAGAGACAGTATATATATATATATATAGGGCCTGTATGTATATATAATATTGGCCTATATATAATACATATATTATATATAGACCTATATTATATATAATATTGAAAATATACAACTTGCTAATGCAATCTTCAGGAGTGAGAGATACAAGGATTGTGTGAGTATCCTTGTATTCTCTCACTCCTGAAGTTTGCATTAGCATGAAACAGTACCGGTATGTGATTATACAGTACCAAGTTCTACAAGCTCTACATTTTCAATATTTACGCTCTACATTATCACGTGTATCGAGCACTGTACGTTGCTAGTATTGCCAACTACATTTATTCATTATTATATATAATATATATAATATAATTTATATGAAATATTTATTATAGACATGCCAAACCCCGTCCCGATTTAAGACGACAACTAGACCCCAACTTTCCCGCATGCGCAAATGAGTCTTGGGTCATTACGTTTTACCGTCGTCGTGTAATCAAAGTTCCCTAATTTAAATCAGTGTGACAGCATTAATATTCTACACTTGATAACAACAGTAACTGTATCAGTTGAACGACAGACTTCAAGTCTTCATACAATTTATGAAACTGTCGATTGTTGCGTACAGTATTTGTGATCGGGTTTAGTAATTTGCATCATATTAATCCATAGCCATGCACAAAGGCCTAGACTTCGGCTTGCAATATAAGATATTGTTTATTTTCTTCTTTTCTTTCTCTTAACACAGAGATATCATTCGATCCCAACAACGAGTCTTTATCACAGCAGCTATTACAATAATATCAAGTACAATTATTTGTTGAATCGATCACGGCGGCCGTTGGTTAGCAACAACGCTGATGGTGTCATGAACTTCAGTTCAGACTCTCAAAACGTGTCCTTACCGGACATCAACGGTATTAAACATCTCTATGATAAGTACCACACTAAGAGGCATGACGAAGCAGTGAACGTTTGTAAGACATTTCCACCCATTCATCCAAGGGAACCTCCTGGTGCATCAGGGAGAGTGGATCAAAGAGCATGTGCATGCAAAAATATAGCACATAGACTCTCATCTCACAGTATTTCAAATGGCGTTGCAAATTTCCTACCAAAATTGCCAAATAGTTCTTCTTTAGTTGACGAAACATGGAAAGTTTACAACTCAAAAGGTTTAACGAAATTGAATGTTCGGTCTTTCTGTAATAGATCCATACCGTCGGAATCAGAAACACCGACAACGGAACTACAATATAACAAGACATTGACATCAGAATCAGCTAAGAATATTCAACCTGATCTGAGTTACGAATGCGACCAGAGTGAGCTAATAACAAATGGTGATATAAAAAGAACTTATAAAGATAACTCAGAGCTTCATATAGACTTCAGGCAACTGCAATTCAGAGGAGATGAAAGCAACGCAATGTTCAAAGTTAGTAATGAACGAACTGTCGCGCAGAATGGTGTCAAACTACCCAATATTTCAAGAACAACGATGAACAACAAAACCAAGGTCAGGAAAACGAATGGACCGGCATTTCGATATACACATCGGAAATGCACTGATATCGGTAATCTACCAACGTCAGGTCATTTTAATGAAACAATTAGAAGAGAAAATAATGATGACAAATCTAAGTCATCGGTTAAAAAACCAGTGGTTATATACACTAGAAATGGTTTAAAAACTGGGAATGATGATAGTTCAAATCTGAAAACACATAACAAAGATAGCCCAACAATTGTAAAATCAAGCTCTACACAAGTTTTAGACTCGCTTTCTTCAAAAGTTACCGAGGAGAGCAGAGAAAACGGGTTGGCAGATACCGGTCTTGATAACACTTCAGAAGAAACAAAATCAAAAACAAGTGGATTAACATCAGATAGTGACACGGAACTAACGGACACAGATGATTCAAGTGAAAGTTCTGACGGAACTTTACATTTAATAAACGACTCAAATGATCCAGTTAAAAATATTAATGATCAATCACGTGATGCATGGCGCGAAGCCTACGTGAATGCACTCGCTGTTGCTCGTAGCAGACGTCCAGACTTTTCGTTTCTTGAGAGTCGGATATCCCGCCCCTTTTCTTTCTCGTATTTTGAACATGTTCCGTACTGTAAGTGCAAGAAATGTATGGAAAGAACGATGAAAAATAGAGGACGTGCTAAAAAAAAAGTCACAGATATGAAATTAATATTTGGTGACGTCAAAATGTTCGATTACTACAAGCCATGATGTTTTATTGTTTTAAGATAGCTCGATTAAGCATGGCTTGATTGAGCTCTCATCATGACTGCATTATGCTGCAGCGTTTTGTTTGGCCACAAAAGAACAATTGCTATAAATCAAATGGATAATAATACAGTGCTCAAATATATAGGAACATTGTGTTATAAATCGTATCAAACATAGTTCATCAACGAAAGTTCCTTATTAATTGTATGAATCAAAAATGAGGTCTCTAGTAATATGAAAATCGAAACGGCAAGCTTAAGCCATATCGACAAGCGCCATACAATTTAGACGTCAGTGGCCGTAAGATATTATTACGGATCTAAGACCACTAGACTCTCTCCCTTCATACAACTTAAGGGCTTACACATAGAGGAGCCAATTTTTTATTGTTTAAGCTGCGTAATAGCTTATGGGTATCGGCTGGTAAATAATGAGAAATAATATATTCAAATCAAGCTTTTGCTGCTTAGCACTGGGAACTCAAATTTAAAATATATCGATAAAATTTCCTTAAGATTTAACACTCATAATAAAATCTAATAGCATACCGTACATCAAAATTTGATAGTAATTTTAAAAACATAGTTTAATTTGCAGAAATATTTAAATTTGCAACAATGCAAATTTAATTATAATCTCTTATTTATAATTAATTTATTACTTCAACCACTCGTCGTTTATAGTGATAATTTTATGAAAATTTAAAACACTGCAAAGTATTAAGCGATAACTGACAGCAGGTTCGGTTGGGCGTCAGAATTATGACCATAATTGCAATGCAAATACTGTACAATACATTTGTTTATGCAATCAACATAAGCGTAAATTAAACAGAAACAGTATTGTTTCATAATTGAAGTGCTATTAGGTAATGGCCAAATATTATTCTGTTTTGTGGTTCTGGATGTGCAAGATACTGCAAAAATGAATAGGCTCTTAGGATGCAGATTACTGTACATAGGAGAAAAGAAAAACTAAATACCATGATAAGGGTCAAAATTGACAAGTTTGCTTTACACAAATTAACTTGTTGGCTCAAAAGTTATCAAAATGTAAATTTGAAGGAAATAATATTTTTTAGTTGTTTTGATACAATTTATAAATAGTATTCCATTTATGTGGAAATGTGTTGACTTGAACACACTGTACACACAGAAATTGTCCCAGTCCCCTTGTTATGGGTATCCTACTGATAGAGGTTGGTCAGAACAGAATGTTAAATAATATACAGATAGGCTTATTTCCCCATGTTTCACAAATGTTGCTTATAGGGTGTGCTAAAGGATGGATTCTATTGTATATTATGAAAAGTGGATTTGCATGTGTGATTTAAGTAAAATAAAAAAAAGTACAAACAATGAAAAGACAATGTACAATCATTGAATCATTGAAGGTTGACTCACGGAACACAAATTTATTGAAATATAATAAAACGGATATTGCAATAGGTATCTTTGTCAACAGTGATTTTTTTTTTTTTTTTTTTTTTTTTTTTTTTATGATTATTATGGGTTTTTTTTTTTTTGCTGTGGTG
>NW_022736344.1:139209-141716 GCF_011630105.1 Anneissia japonica | reverse complement strand
AACGGGGTTTTTTTTTTTTTTTTTTTTTTTTTTGGCAATATTACGGTATATTATACCTTGACCGGAGACGCTGCTTTATGAAGTATCACTGGCCCAATAAATTTTGACTTCGTAGAATACAGCAAATCTGTGGTAGTTCTGGTTCGGGTGGGAATCTATACTGATAGTAAAGATTCCACGGTGAAAATATTTTTTTCTGAGATCAGCGGAAAGACTCCTTCTGTCAATCATGGGCGTAGGTACACCCCAATGGGTGCCGCTCGGTCCGCGTGGTAATTTCAATCTATTGCATTTTCTCGAGTGGATATTTCTTGTTGCGGATTGAAATTACCTCGCTCCGTGCAACTCATTGTTGGCCACTTTTTAAGAATTTTTACTATGGAAATTGTGATGGTCACTTTGCCTTTTGTCGTAATAATTCACGACCGAATCACACTATCAGATTATGTGTTACTTTATTGTGGTATTGAGGGTGGTGGTCAAGAGTGGGCGGGTCCACATATTTAATTCTTAGACCAGTAGACACAAAATTTGTATGCGATCAACTGAAAACTAGAAACCCATGATAGACTTAAGATCCAGACTGTCTATACTCCTTTCTCCCTCTACTCTATTCCGTTTGATTTTGTAATTATCTACAGACGTTTCAAAAAACGGAATAAGTTCCCATGCTTCATATTTTTGCGACAGAAAGAATTGCAAGGATAGTTGGTCTAACCGAATACTAATAGGCCTATGCCTATATTTTAATTTATGCGTGAATTCAGTCTAAGTTAATATTATTTTATTTAAAAACATATTAGTCTTCTATTTCTAGATACAGAAGATAAACAAATAAAGTTAACAAAAATAATAATTAGGCATAGTTTTCAAAATTAAATAAAATTAAGTACCGTACCTCAAATCCAACATTGTCAAATATCCTGGGGCTGAACTCTATAATCACCAAACGACGTCGCTTATTACCCACAGTGGGTAATGCCTTAATCATGCCTGATGCCTTAATCATGCCCTTTAGGTCACTACTAGGATCTCCAACATCCTGACTTTCGAGTCCGAATTCACCTTGCTATATACCTAATTTAAATTGAATATGTATTAATTTACATATTTTATGATTTTTTTTAACCCAAGTTGTAAATATTGGCTTTTCTGTACGGGTCCTTATAGAAACCCAGTGTTCATTAATATATGGCGAATAAAAGAATATTAAAATTGACATAAAACAGTTCGACACAATCAATTTTCGGAACACCAGTGGTGCATGGTAGTGGAGATAATGGGATGCCGAAAGTTATAATTAAGAATAAAATTGTTTCACCATTTAGTTTTAAATGTAACAGCTGAGTTGATAGCAGAAAAAAATCTCAATAAAATACTCGATAAAATGAATAATGAGTTTGATACGTGTTTTTATATTTTCTTTTGTATGTAATTAATATGCCTCAAAATAAATGTCTGTACATAGACGAACACGCTGCTAGTACTGATAGCTTACAGCCTAAAGGCAATCATTTTTTATTTTGCCCCTTATGCCTAAAATGTTTCGATTTTACGGTGTGATACAATTTCTTGCTCTGTGCTCGATTGCGAACTCTGAATCAGGTTAGTTTTAATGATAATGTACGATAAATCGTTCACAGATCAATAGGGATTCATGCCAGTTTAAGAAATACCACTTTGCCGAAACCATTGGTGAATGCCATTGCCGATTCGAAAATCTCAATCCCAGTATGCTGAATAACAAATTGCCGACTTCAGCACCGGGTTATGCCCTATATTGTGTCACAAATTCAGGTATCATCGAGAAAATTGTGGGTTTGTCGATAAATTAAGTTCCACTCTCATTTTATGGCCCTTATAGTACAGTGCATAAGTATTTCCTTTGTTTTAAACTAACGAACGATCGTTATTAATGAGGTGAACTTGTGTTTGGAACAAAAACCGTGAAAATAAGCAGAAAATATACAATTTTGTTAATGCTTCAAATCGCTACGACGCTGACCTAATTCTCTTCACTGCTACAACACCAGTGCGAAGATTGTCCTTGTTACCTCCTGTTCGCAGCCAGGCTTTGCATCGTGACGTATGAGTGCTCTTCCATTTTCAGCAAATTAGAGTAGATACATGCCCAGAGTGGGAAAACAAAATATGAAAAAGATGGGTAGCGGTATACATACTACAGTTACTGTGAGCTGATTGACTTTGATAACGAATAGCGCCAGTAAACATCAGGCATCAAATTGTTTGGTATGACGTTATACCCTTACACCATATCAAATATTAAAAACATGTTTAGACCAACTTTACTGAATTTTTCATTGTATTTTATTTCTTTTTTACGGAGCCCTTAAAGGGACATGGTTAGAAAAAATATTAAACTATTTCGAGGAGAATGAAATAATATTTCGAGGGAACGAAATATTATTTCGAGGGAACGAAATAATATTTCGTTCGAACGAAATATTATTTCGTTCGAACGAAATATTATTTCGTTCCAACGAAAT
>NW_022736344.1:104461-139149 GCF_011630105.1 Anneissia japonica | reverse complement strand
GGGGGGGGGGGATGCCTCCGACGAGGGGTCAGATTTTCCCGACGAAGGCAAAGTGGGTGTGGTCGAGCTATGATTAAAAGGTTTAGACAGTTTTTAAATTTTGACAATTTTAAGGGTTTCAAAGGCTTATTTAATCGATATTGGAGTCTAATATGTAGAAAATACATACAATTTTTGTTTCTTCTCCGATATGTAGCGCCTCACAGGGTGGCGCCAGCGGGGGGGGGGGGAAGGGATCCCCGTCGGGGTGAGCTTCCCCCCCGAGGCGGGGAGAAAAAGCACAATTCGTCGGGGAGCAAAAAAAATTATATGTATTTTCTACATATTATTGGACTCTGAAATCGATTAAATAAGTCTTTGAAACCCCTAAATTGTCAAAATTTTCGGCCCCGTCGGGCAAATCCTGGCGCCACCCCTGGCGCCTCATTCATTAAAATGTATCAAGTTGAAATCTTCAACCAGTCTTCAACAGGGGTGGCGCCAGGACCTGCCCGACGGGGGCTAAAGGCCCCGACGGGGGGGGGGGGCTAGTATCTAGATGTGTATAAGGGGGGGGGCTAGTGGAGCGAATCAAGTCTCACTTGGCTGGGGGCCAGGGGGCCGCCTAGGGGCCCCCGGTGGGGGTCCAGGGGATAGCCACGGATATTTGATGAATTATGGCGAATTTTTATTACTTATTTGATAGGCATCGAGTTACTATAATATGACTTCATGTAGGCTATGCTTTCTATGTTGACACCAGCTTCCAAAACCAAAACATTTTGAAGAAAGCAAGAAACACAGAGTATGCAATGTAACCATCTAATTTATTTTCAAATCCTCATTCTTGAAAGTGAAATTCTATATTTTGGAAATTTTGCATGAAATCTGTCAACCACGTTGTCATGGTCGAGGTTGCTTCACCTATCACGATGTATTCCAACCATCATGAGGCTATTTAAATGAGCATTTATCATAACAGAACGTATTGAATTATTATTATTATTATTATTATTATTATTATTATTATTATTATTATTATTATTATTATTATTATTATTGTTATTGTGGTTCTTGTGTTGAAAAGTTAACACAAACGATATGGTGGCTAAACGAATATTACATGTAAATATTTTTTTTATTTGTTTGTTCCCCGACAAAATTTATCGTCTTCCCCGACGAGGGGGGGCTATGCTTCCCCGACGGGGGGGGGGCTATAGCCCCCCCCCCTCTGGGGCCACCCCTGGTCATCAAGAAAGTACGAAGCAAGCAAGGTAGGCTTGGTTGTACTGTCGACGCGTTTTCAATTCTAATCGCTTCATCATCAGGAAACATTGCACTTTGATCAGCATTATTTTGAGCTTCTGGAAAAAGTGCCGACCGCAACTTATAACCATGTATATCAAAGATACTAGTATCTTTGATGTATATTGGTTTTCAGTGCGAAAGTCGCTTACCACACCAGCAGTACCATGGCCTCTGTTGGGGGAGACACTATTTTTGGAAAAATTATTCGCAAGGAAATTCCTGCGGATATTATTTATGAAGATGAACAGGTATCGTAATAAGTTTTGGGTCTAAATGTAATAAAGGGTCAAAGTGTAATAATTATTGGGTCTAAATGTAATAAATGTCCTATGTGTAATAATTTTTGTGTCTAAATATAATAAAGGTTCTAAGAATTTTTGGGAATAAATGTAATAAATGTTCTAAATGCAGTGTAATAATGGCCATGATTGACAAATGGTTGATTGATTGTAATAATTTTTGGGTCTAAATGTAATACAGTTCCTATGTGTAATAATTTTAGGGTCTAAATGTAATAAAGGTTCTAATTGTAATAAGTTTTGGATCTAAATGTAATAAAGGTCCTATGTGAAATCCTTTTGGGTCTAAATTTAATAAAGGTTCTAATTGTAATAAGTTTTGGGTCTAAATGTAATAAAGGTGCTATGTGTGATAATTATTGTTTGCTCAAATTCGGTCATACTAATTACCGTCAACAGGGCCGCCAAGAGCGGCCATGAGCCCCGTGACATCTTCGCTGCCACGACCCATTAGTTGAGGGTCTGGGGCCGCCCAGGGCCTCGGAGGGGGGGGCACCTCTTTAACAAAATGGGGAAAAAAATCAAACCTGGCAACGAACAGAGCTGTCCTTAAAATTGGATAACAACCTGGCAATTAATTATTTATAAACAAACGTCGCGAGTCGCTACCGTCATGAATCGCTGGGAAAGAACGTTGCTTTTAGTAATAAAATGCGAAAAAGTGGTGTAATTAGTGAGTAGAACTGGATGAAAAAGAATCGTAAGATATTGTTAGGAGCGCACAGTAGGTAAAAAGACAATTTTTGAAGATAGAAGTGTTACAGTACTAAAGTGCATTAGCGCCCAACTTTATTGTCAACAATTATAATAATAACATAATTGACAAAAGGTGATAAGGTATAATTAAATAAAACTAATCTAAGCTTAACACATTCTTGATGAAAAACAATACAAACCAAATATTCTAGATTTACAATAAGTTGAATAAATTAATTTGGATGAACAATAAGCGAAGCATCAGATAAATAAAATAATAAACAAAAGTAATTATAAAATTAAAAATTATATATGTGATAAGTTGAATTAAGTGGATTAATAAATAACTTTTCTTTAACGACTGCAATAAAATGAGTTCTGTAAAGTATAAATATTTTGAGTAACTAAGGGAAGATCATTCCATAATTTAACACCAAAAAATGAATTCTGTGTTGGCCTAAACTGATACGAGGTTTGGACCAGGCAAAATTAATGGTATTGTTAAATCTATTATTATATGGGTGATTGGTATTTTGAAAGTAATTGCTAGTATATGGGGTGTTCTTCCATGATAAATATCAAAAATAAATTTAAGAACATATAATTCATGTAATTTATAAATATCAAGAATTTTAAGCATAAAAAACAATGGTGGAGTATGGGCTCTAAAATGCGAAAAAGTAATACATCTAACGATCATTTTTTGAGAAAGAAAAATATGTTCTAAATATGAATTATATGTGCCTCCCCAAACCTTGATACCATACATTAAAATAGGAAATATGAATGAATTATAAAGTGTAATCAAAGTACTTTGTGGAACAAAATGTCTGACCTTGAAAAGGAAACCAGCCTTTTCTCTAATCTTGTCACATACGTCATCAATATGAGATTTCCAGGAAAGATATTTGTCAAACTTAATGCCAACCTAACAAAGTTTCTTTAATTAAAAACATTATTAATAACAAAATTACCTTGAATACTAATATTTTTATTTTTAGACTGAAAAATCATATAATTATATTTTTCTGAATTTATTGTCAATTTAAGAATCACACCAACTGATAATTTTAAAAAATTCAATATTTAATGTCTGATAAATCAAGAATGTTTCCAAAAAAAGAGTGAAATAAATTAGTATCGTCTGCAAATAGACGAAAATCAAAAAAATTTGATGAATTAAGAACATCATTGATATAAATTTAAAAAAGAGTTAGTCCCAATACAGAGCCTTGGGGAACCCCGCAAGAACTATTTAATTTATCTGAAACATAATTGTTTGATGACATAAACTGTTTTTTATCGGAAAGATAATTAGAAAGCCATTTACATGCATTGCCTCGAACACCTTAATGATATAATTTAGAACATAAAATAGAGTGATCAATTGCATCAAAAGCTCTATGAAAATCAATAGAAATACCAACTGAAGATTTTTTATTATCTATATCATATTGGAGATTATTAACGAGATTACCTTACCGCTCCTTTCTCCTAATTGTGGAGATTGAGCTTTGTTGAGTAATGTTTTTCCATTTCTTCCTGTCTCTGGCCACTGCTGAAGCTTCACCCCAGCTTCTCCATCCAAATTCATTTATTTCTTTTTCAGTTGTTCTTCTCCAGGTGGTTCTTGGCCTTCCTCTTATTCTCCTGCCTTCTGGGGTTCACATGGTAGCATGTCTGGCATAGTTACCATTTTCTTTTCGAAGGAGGTGTCCAATCCATCGCCATCTCCTCTTATGTATTTCTTGACTTAGTTCATTTGTACAGTATTAGTAATTTGATACAGCTCTTCATTTGTTATTTTCATTGGCCAGCGTATCTTCATTATTTTTCTCAAGCATCTTCTTTGAAATATATTGAGCTTCTGTTTGTCAGCTTTTGTAATCTACCAGGTTTCTGCGCTATATAGTAGAACCGAGATAATGTTGGATTTAAAGATTTTCAGCTTGGTCTTTTTCATAAATATTGGAGTTCCAAATTTTATCAAGTAGTTTGAAGGCTGTTTGTGGAAGTGCGATTCTTCTACTTATATCATTGTCAGTACCGAGATTAATTAAAGATAATTTTGTATTATATTTTTATTTCCTAAAACCGTATTTATGTTTATAGAACAAATTATATTATTCACAATAAGAAATTAATCTTGCATTAAATAATTTTTTAAAAACTTTACTTAAAACAGGAAGAATAGAAATCGGTCGATAATTACTCAGCAATTTTCTCTTGCTTTTTTTAAATAATGGGATAACACGTGCAGTTTTAAAAGCAGATGGAAATGTTAATTTTTGAAATGAAATATTAAATATATGGTAAAGAGGTCTAGCATTTGTTTATAAACGTATTATTAATTATAATCTGACAAATTACTGTGTGAATGAGAGATAGTAGAAAGTGAAGAGTGGTGACCAGCGTGGGAAATCACCCACGCAAAAGTTTTGAAATCCGTCCATGTACATCATTTGTCTCAACATGCAATATTTGCAATTCTGCACACCTATTTATTTCGTGTGCGCAAATCTCAGTGCAAATAATAATTTACAGTGTGTGTGCCCTTGCTTTATTCAGCTTAAAATGCAAGATTTTGAAAGTACCAATATTTGTCACTTTCTTTCCCTATTCGCTTACTGCTTAGGCCTAATTTAAAGGTTTTTTCTAGGCCAGTGGTGGTCAAAAAATGAATTTTTACACTATAATAAATATTATGAATCTATTGTCAATTTTTTTATTATATTTGCAGTGCCTGGCATTTAAAGACATCAACCCACAAGCTCCTGTTCATTTCTTAGTCATTCCCAAAAGACAAATAGCCCAGCTCTCTAAGGCAAAAGAGGAAGACAAACAGGTAAAGACACCAAAATATTAATTATCACATGCAAACTTTTTATAACCGATGTGTGTTTTAAGCCATGCACACGCTGCGGCAACGATTGTCGGCTGACATGATTCCACAGAGCTTTTTGTATGATGACCCTCTCAGGCTGCCACTGAAAATCAGCAGATGACATCATGTCATCATTCACGGATAGTGACATTCACAGAGAGTGGAGATGGAAGTCGGGTGACAGTCGTACAGTGTATGCTGGGCTTTGCAACATTGCATTAAGTGTATTGATATTTTGTAATTTTGTGCTACTGTATGTTGTAACGTAATACTGCAATAAATATCCATGTTTCTCCATAACTGTATTGAAATGAAATTAGCGGCCATCCATAATTTTAAACATTATGGGAGATACCGTAAATGCTCGAATAAGCGGCGTTCTCAATTAAGCGCCGCACCAAGTCTGATTTTTTTGTGCCGCTGTCCAAAAAGGGGGACTGAGTGATAAAGGAATAACTTTAGCGCATCGCCATCCGAGGGCCTTCTGACTAAGTCAGAGAGTGACCCCCTCCCCCTAATGAGATTCTAGTGACCTCGGGATTGCCAGAAGTGGCACTCTCAGACTAGACTTAAAAAATACTTTTAAATGTACAATTCTATATTCTCAAACTCAACTCAATAAACATGCATTTCATTTAATTATGGATGACACCTTTTATGTAATTGAGGCATATGACAGTGTATACTTGAGCCTAATCTCTGATTGCAATTTTCTAATTTTCTTCTGTAGCTTCTAGGACATCTAATGTTCATTGCTCAGAAGGTTGCAGCTGATATGAAACTGGACAACGGTTTCCGTGTAGTTTTGAACGACGGAGCTGATGGTTGTCAGACGGTATTCCATATTCACCTTCATGTTATTGGAGGGCGTCAACTCAGCTGGCCACCTGGATAAGTGGCCACCTGTATAATGATGCAGTGCCTGGAGGGAACAATTTTCAAGCAGACAATGCTTCCTTCTCAAATATTTTGTAAGGGTACTGTACATGCTTATAGAGTACATGTTGCTGTACCGTGACACAAATTGTTGTGGTTGAAGCTCTACAGTTTATCATACTTTTTTTAACTGATGTATCAGCCTAATAATCTACAATTTTACAGTGCAAAAAATACAATGTTGTGCAAATGGCAAGAACTTACTACGGTACATAAGTTGAAGAAGCTATATAAACTGTAGCTAGTTGAAAAGGCACTTATGCGTAGTGTTGCTTAGTAAATCTTTGAATTAAAATTATTACCAGTTCATACTTTTAAATTATACATAATCAAAATGTAAAAAAAAAAATATTTGTTTTAACATTTCATCATTTATTTCTGTATGAGTAAATTAAATTTGACCATGATTTTGACTAGGTAAATCAGTCAAACTAAAATTTGTTAAAAAAACCGAAAGGTCCACTGATTAATCTCAGATAAGAAAGTATAATACATACTCCAAGTATTCAAATACACGCCATCGTGTTAGGATTCAATATTTCGACATTAATTATGTCATTAATCATTCCTGATGATGACATAATTAATGTCGAAATATTGAATCCCAACACGATGGCGTGTATTTCAATACTTGGAGTATGTATTATACTTTCCTAAAATTTGTTAAGTACGGTGAATTATGTAAAGCATAATAAATGATTAAGCTCATAACTTGGGTGTCAATTTGCAATCATTTGTGTCTGTATTTAAACATGCAAATTGAAGGAAAGGCTGTATTGTATATGGGCAAATCAGAGATATTTCTGACAGAGAAATTGATAGTGTGGTAAAGCCTTAACAATGAACAAGAACATTTTATACTTCAAAAAAATTGAATTTCTGTGACCTTGACCTCCTTTGAACCTCCCAAAAATTGAATAATTATTTTGCCCCATTCCACCAAATGATCCATTCATTAGTTCTAGCGTAATCTTGCTGACAGACAGCAGTGAATAACGAGAGCATCAATGATGCAATAGCCCACTTGACAATAGCTGCCAATGTTTAAGTGCTGTCAGTGGGTGGAGGTTGTGTGGAGTGTTGTTATGTGTATTGAGCATAAAGAAAAACGTTTAAAGTTATAGTAGTTGTATGCATCATCATAGAACTTTTTTATTATGTTCAGCTGACAGTTAGGAAATGTGTGATGTCGTGTAGAGTGAAGTATGGTTGTTGCAAGGTTTGTTGTGTACGTAACTTTTTGAAATATTTTGTACTGTAATTATGAAGATATTTATGTATAGGTTATGATATAAGTAGACAGTTTGGTGAGTGAATGGAATTTGTTGCATAGAAGTATTTCTTCACTAAAAATTGCCAATTTTTTCTAGGTGCCAGAGGTCTTTACCCACTGGTCTTCTTCCAAAACTGTTGAACTACTTCACTGGTGGGCAAAGTGCGGCACGCGAAGATGAATTAAAAACCCTATGGGGACGGCCCGCCAAGCAACATTGACTAGAAAACACCTTGATTTTAACGGCTCAACACTGTTCATACAAAAAAATAACACTGAAATTAAAAATAAAATGGTGTAAAAGCAGTGCTTGGAAGTTTTTGGAAGCTCACTGGAAACATCAAAGTTTGGGTGCGGCCCTTGGTGTTAAATCAAAGTCACTTTAGCCCTCCGACCGATTTTTATGCCCACCCCTGAACTACTTAAATGTGGGCTCCAAATAACCTCATGAATATTGTCATCGGAGAGCATGTCATCTGCATTTTACATTAAAACTTTGGTTTTCATTATTTAGGCACATTGAGCAGCTAATAGCAAACTTTATCACCGAGAAGGAGCAACGCCTTACACAAATGAAACAGGCACATAAATGACCAGCATTGGACCTAGGACCTTGGGATTGGAAGGCAAGCATCTCAACTTGCAACATTGAGATACTACTGTACTAGAAGTAATAACACTATTCAGATGATAGGTTGCAGTGGGCCATTCAACAATGTTTTGTTTATATATTTCAGCACACAACACATGCAACTGTCAACAGCGAATATAATTACAACTGTGCTGGTCCCTTTCTCAAGACTCCTCTGACGATCTTTAAAAAAATAAATTTGAGAAAACAAAGTATAAAAAAAAGTCTTGCCTTACACACTATATTTCAATATGGGGTTTAGGGAGTAGAAAATCCTACAACACTGACAGGAATTGACGGCAAGCATATTAACCAACAAGCTATTCAACTCCACAGTCACAACTCATAAGATAAACAACCTTTTAAGGAGACACAATAAGGCAGTAAGCTTGGTTACTTTACAGCTTTATTTTATTGGTGTGTACTTAAAAATACCATCAGGTTAACCAGCACATGATCGCCCACATACTCCCCTGAAACAAATAAACTAAATAAAAATCATATTGAATTCCAGACTCATCAGTTCATACTGAGATATTTAAAATGGTCAGCAACATAGGGGCTCATACTGCAGTACATTGAAATTCAGACACCACTGCAGGGTTTATAACATGCATCACTCTTAATAGGCAAGATGTGGTATGCATTGCATACTTGCACAAGTTGAATTCAGTATTATTGTACTTCACTTAGGCTCCATCACAAGACAATCATTCACTCAACTAGTTTGAGTAATTTCCTATCGCCTTGTATGATTAAGAACTTAAAAATACACATTTTAAAGAATCTATATCAATTGATAGAAGACAATTCTTAATTTGAATACATCATTATTCTACGTAGCATCTATATAGAATCTACAGACATAAAAAGATAGATACAGATATATATTTATATATACAGTTCGCCCTCCAATTCTAAACAACATTTGGGATCTGACAAATTTGGGGTGGTCTTGGATTTAGTTTCCATTTAGAGTGTTGAGATTTGTATTAAAAGATTAAAGACTTGTTTGGTTCACTGAAAAAGTAGTCTCGAATTGGAGGGTGCACTGTTTACATATAGTGTATATACATAGATGGTATATAGCATGTATTACATTTACCTACTGTAAAAAAAAGATATGAATTCAACTTATATATTCCCATACAAAGGTGTACAACCAAATTTTATTTTTATATTATAGTATGCATGTTATTAGTTACTTTAATAAGTTTAATAAAATTGTAATTGTAAAAATAAAATTGAAGTAGCAGCTGACCCAATTTTATGTACTTACACCTATGTTATAATACATAAATATTATATAGTATTTCTGTTAATGAAAAGTAATTTTGCACTATTTCTTTTTTAAAACTTGGACAACAGTAAATGCAAACTTAGTACATAATTTGCTCTTTAGCAAAAGCGAAAACAAAACGGCAAAATGAGGGGAAATGTCCATTCACTGAATCTCTACAGCATAATAACATCCAAGTTGCATAACCACCCTTTTTTCCACACCTCTCCCCTCACCTTCCAGTTTTTTAAATATTCAAAAATTCAATTCAAATAAATCTATATCTCAACCATTCCCAATTTTTTCTTCAAGTATGTTTTCTGTGTCTTAAAAAAACAGTTGCACATCAACAATTTTTTTCCTCCGCAACCTGAAAAAGTATAGTTGTTTTGGTTTGTGGATTTTATGCAAAATTTAAAAGTGATTGAAGGGGTGTCCAGCAATAAATATATTGGGAGTTAAACATGAAAATACTTAAATACAGGAAAAATTAAAATCGAAATTTACAAAGATTAATATATTTTCCCCTCTGAAAATAGTTACCGTACTTGCGCGAATAAGCGCCCGGGCGCTTAAAATATTTTTTGCACTTTTTAAAATTGAGGGGCGCTTATGGAAAAAGATGAAAATTGAGGGGGGTTCTTATGAGAACTTATTAAATTCAAGAGACACATTATGAATGAAAAACAATTATATAAGTATATCAGGAAACCGCAAATTACAAATTGTGGTGCGGCAGAAAAGATAATCGTCCAGAGAGCATGGCTTGTCATGACAGGAATGTTGTGAGTACTACATAACAGCAGAATAGCAGATGAAATTAGTGGTGGTGGTTAGCTTGTTGGCCATCGGCCGATTGAGATTAGCAGGATGGCATGATCATCATCAGATGATGAGAATGTGTAAAAGGTGCAAATTATCAGAAAAGGCGTAGGACTAGGCTATACACAAATGTAAGAGGATGAAAGTTGGAAATATACTATCTGTCCAGGGAGCTCTCATCTGTCCAAGATAAATATCCTCATTTTGATAATGAATGTGAATGTGATTCCACTCCACACCTCAAATCATGCCAACATCCACAGTCCCAGGATTGATTGGATTATTAAAGGGGCGTTTATTCAAATTAGAAGGGGGCGCTTATTCAAATGAGGCGCTTATTCGCGCGAGTACGGTATATCATCTATAGTGATGTCTGCTAACAGCAGCATCTGCAGTGATGTCGCCTGCTAACAACTGTGTCGTTTGCCAAAATTGATTATATGACACTTCAAAGATTTGTACATCACCTTTATCTTCTTTATACACACATAATGTGAATATTCTTTAACCATGCAAATCTTTTCCATTTTAAATCATCTCTTGAAAGTAATCTATATGCTCCTTAATCCATACTACCATTAACAAATCAGCATGAAAGCTAAATATACCAAGTTTAACATACCGTAGACTCTTGCGTAAAAGACGACCACCCCCCCCCCCTCACTTTCACCATCAGAAATCCAACTTTTTGCTGCTTTTTACAGTCCTGATATGCACCTAGCTGGCTAAAAATGCAGCCAAATGTTGGGCTAATCTTCCAAATGATACTTTTTTATGGGCTTTTATATGTTCATCAAAATCTTATTTTCCGCATTTAATATTGCATTCATTCATACTATTCATTCATACTAACGCTCCACATAAGATGAACATCACCTAATAATAAAATATGTGTAGGTGTTGTGCGCATGAGACGACCCCCTGTTTTCAATCGTAATTTACTATTTTAAGCCTCATCTTATAAGCAAGAATATACGGTAAATTAAAAAAATGTAAATCAATTGTAAGAACCCGTCAGTGTTATTTAACCCTTTCCCCCACCCTTTTCTACAAACCAAAATACATCTTTAAATGAATAAAACTTTCATCTATTAATAAGAGAAAGTAATGCAGTGTGTTAAAATTAAATTCCTACAAGAATGACAATTCTTAAGTCATGTTGCAATACTGTTTGTAAGGACACAAGTTGATTCTGTAGCTGACCAAATAATTGACCAAGAAGGTTGTATGTGTCAACGTATTTAATTTGAAAACCAAAAATTTTAATTTAAGAAACTCCATGGTTAATCACTTCTGAATAATTAGTACAATTCACATGATTAGGTGGGCAATCTATCTGATTTTACTAGTATGAGCTTCAGAACAAATACACCTCGGTGGTTATTTATAAAGATGTTTGAATTGAGACATGAGAAAGAGGAATTTCATTTCCTGCCACAGGAGAGGGTAAAAGAACGTGTTTAAATTTAGCAGCAAATGTGAGAAAATGTTCATTCCAAATCTATTAATTAGTCTCATGGATGGTGGGTTGGGGAGAGGGTAGATGATAATCTAATTTTCAAGCTATTATGAAATTTGATAGGGATTTTAATTCACCAGTCCTCTATTAATATGTGGGGGTTCAATCAACTAGCTATTTATGAGTCGAACCAACAAGCAGTTCTACTAGCAAACACAGTCTTCCATCCCATATGGAAACAACATACAGTAACTTGTTTCCTTCAAATAATGTCCACACTAGACAAATACATCATGCTAAAATTAAACCATAATAGTTCTATATGTTATCCTGATGGAGTCAGTGTTGGCATCAGAAGTGGTATAGGAGTATATAACCCTCTATCAGATGTGAAAAACTAAATAAACACAAATAATCGAATAAACTTGCCTAGCAGTGCACGCAACTAATTCAAACGAACGTGACACTCTGCAGCTTGTATCCATTACGGTCACATGGAAAAGAAGATACACTGAGGGAATATACAGATAGAACATTAGTAATGTCTATGACAGAACATGTTAATATATAGACAACAAATATGTCTGACAAAACATGTTGTTATATAGACAATATGTTGTAACTGATTGTAACATCAAATTCATAATTGTTATTAATACTTTTCTGTATATAAAAATAAACTGAATGAACAGTGTGAAAAAAATCAGTTACACATATCAAGACATTATCTTAAAATTTATTTTGAAGATTATCCACTACTGCAGAACTTTGATTCTGACAATTTACTGCCAAAAATACACTTAAGACATAAACCTGAAACGTTGCCTACAGACAGCTTACAGCCAATGTGACTGATAGAAGGCAGACGATTCTTTGTGAATAGTTGGTGGTTCCGGTGGCAAGGTATTCTGTGGGTTGGAGATGATCACAGAAGAGCACAGAATCTCCAACCTTGCTTGCCTCCTGACTCACTGGGTCTGTCGGGAAAGCTCTTCGGTGGTTGTGTGGCATCCTGATAAAAATAGGAATAACAAGTCAAATAACTGAAATTAAATATCACCTACATTTGGGGGTGTGGGAGAAGAAAGGGATGTGAAAATTTAAGTCTCAATTGAGATTTGAACCAATGACACTGTTAGTTGACCTACCAACTGCAGATATGAGGCCAAGTATACAAAGATATCAATAAATATTTTAGACCAAAGGAATGTAATAGCACTGACAAGTCATATAATTAATAGAACATTTTTGAATATACCAATTGTGATCATTTGTTTGAATTATTTTTCTACAGTAGATTTTGTGCAATGGAAGACACCAAAGTACACATAGTGATGGTACCCAAGTCGAAATAATACCAAAGTTGACTCAGCCAAGGAACACAAATACAGCTAGGCAACACCCAAGTAAATACCTAGAAATTTAAATGACACTAATGAGGGCCTAAAAATGACACCCTACCAGACTTATCAGATCATGCTAAAATAAGCCTCAAGGAATCAGAACTTACCAATTTCCTGTCCATTTTGGCCTTAATATCTCTGGCTAGTGTGAAGAAAGCCTGTTATAAAAAAAAAAAAAAATTTTTTAAAGTTAAGCATTGTCATTATATTCTGGTCAAACTAACCCATGTTCCTGGTCATTTGTACAAAAAAATCCAGGGCAAAAAAACCTTCTTGATCAAATTAACTGAAGTGAGTAATCAAGTGAAAATTTCCCCCAGATTGTCCAATGCGAACTGGGCGACTGTTAAATTTTCCTCATCTCATGCTAAATAATGCGCATTGCTAAAATTACGGCAGGATGTATCAACAATTAGACTTCATAGACCGTTAAATTGGACAATTAATTGAAGAATTTTTGGTAGTCTATAATTGAATCAGTGAAAATTTAATTGTTTTCATTAGTCTTTAAATAGATCAGTAAAAATATATTTTTAAAAATTTGAGTCTGAATAGGAAGTTTGATTTATGTCAAGTACAAAGGAAATGAAATTCGCATCCCAAGGTTAAAAAACTAAAAAAGAATTGAAATATCATACATCAAAAATTGAAGTTGATATTGAACAATTCTATGTTGATTTTTTCCATTTATTTTACAACAGTTTATCTTTAATATAATGAAGGTCTCTCTACTGCAATAGAAATCGTAATATATTCATACATTCAATTAATTTTAATGTGTCAAATAAAATCTAAAATGCATTAAATATAGTTGGTGCCTAATCCATGCCATGCCTTAAATAACTGTATTTCTGAGCTCATCATGTGATACTTACATCCTCTACATTGATGCTGGCTTTTGCACTTGTCTCCATGAATTTAATTCCATATTCTATGGCCAACTAAAAAAAAAAAAAACAGAAAATGATAAAACAAAACCATTTTACAGGCTACATATAATATTAGAGATCAACAGCAGCTCAGCTCAGTCAGCTAAACTGGTGGTAGCCAGCACGTTTCAATATTGTACCATCTTAGAATAATATGTATGTGATAAATTAAATATATATTTAAATGTTTTATACAAAGCCAAAGGATATTTCTTAGCATATTCACAAAGAATATAAAGTAGACCTATATTATTGAACATTGCATTGGAAACAGTTTAATCTGATACGCAACATAATTATGGCTCCAAGAAAGTAAGTTGCTGCGTAAATTTGAAAATTAATTTATTTATTTGATAAAAAAATACATAAGATAGATTGAACTTGACCCGCAGGGAAAAGTGGATCATCACAGTTCAGAGAACACACAATAACGAGCTTTTGATTGCACGACGACGGTAGGACGTAGAACGTAATGACGTCAGTAAAAGACATCTGTGCATGCGAGAGCGTTAGGGTCACCTCGTCGAGTATGTTTTTGAAAGCAATTTGGTCAAATCTATGTATGCAGAGAACGTAAGACGCTAGGTAGGACAGTCACACATGAGTGATTCCATTCTAGCGCCGCGTCGTCGCACAAAGCGAAAGCTGCCTAATGACTGACCATGGACTTTATAGACAATGACCTCTGTGGTGTTAAGACATGACCTTTCACCCTTGAATGATACAATATACATCAAAGATACATGATAGATTAAGCAAATGACATCTAACCTGTTCGCCTCTCTCTTTTGACACCTGTCTTCGATCATCCATGTCACACTTATTTCCCAAGATCATCTTTTCCACATCTGCTGATGCATGCTGGGAAACAAAACAATAAAAAATAAACAAATATAAACAAAACATAGATAATAAGATCATATGTGTACATGTTTCATGTAGTATTTAATTAAACCTCTGTTCACAATATTATGTGTACATGCTTCATGTAGTATTTAATTAAACCTTTGTTCACACTATTATGTGTACATGTTTCATGTAGTATTTAATTAAACCTCTGTTCACACTATTATGTGTACATGTTTCATGTAGTATTCAATAAACCTCTGTTCACACTATCATATGTGTACATGTTTCATGTAGTATTTAATTAAACCTCTGTTCACACTATTATGTGTACATGTTTCATGTAGTATTTAATTAAACCTATGTTCACACTATTATGTGTACATGTTTCATGTAGTATTCAATAAACCTCTGTTCACACTGTCATATGTGTAAATGTTTCATGTAGTATTTAATTAAACCTCTGTTCACACTATTATGTGTACATGTTTCATGTAGTATTTAATTAAACTTCTATTCACACTATCATATGTGTACATGTTTCATGTAGCATTCAATTAAACCTCTGTTCACACTATCATATGTGTACATGTTTCACACAGTAATTTATTAAACCTCTGTTCACAGTCAAGTTTAGTGTGACAAATACTTGATATTACTCATGGATATGATAAGATTATGTCAATATCAAGCAATTAAAGTCAGGTTTTGAGTATAGTATAGTAGTACTGAGTATTTTTAGATCTGCATGATTTCATCTGAGCTCAAAAGTAAAGTATGAAAAGTAATTATTATTTTATCCAGTTTAGAGCAACACCCATATTAAAACCAAACCACATAGCAGGATTTGATTGAAACCACAATTAGCTCCTTACATCTTCAATGTTCCTAATCCAATTCCTGATGTTGTCAAAAGATTTGATGTTGGTGATGTCATAAACAAGCATGATACCCTGCAACAATAGCAAATATTAATCAATAGTTATTTGATAATAAAAACAACATAAAATGAAAATTGGGTCACTATTTTACAGACGGGTCAACATCAATAATAATACTTAATAATCATTCAATAAGCATATTTCATAAAAGAGTTATTATCTTCAAAGGATCATCCTGCAGAAATTTAGAGTGCGATGTCTATTTATTAGTCATTGAACCAGAAAATACTAGCTTTTAGCATACATAAATTAATACAATATAACAATGGTGTGAAATGTTAGGCCTACCATTGCACCTCTGTAGTATGCTGTGGTGATGGTCCTGAATCGTTCCTGCCCAGCGGTATCCCTAAATTAAAAAAGAAAAAAATATATAATCTACTCTGAACAATTATTATAAAGGATTATGGTCTTCGACTGTAGAACAGCACGAACACACAACATGTAAAAACAGTAGTAAAACACACAAAAGAACTGATTTTGCTTGTGGCACTGTATAGTGTTGTGTGCCTTATTAGTGAATTAGAGATTTTTCGTTAAAAAAAATTCAACTTTCAATAGAATAGTTTACAGAAACATCTTATTCAAAGGTCAATCTTTGCAAGACAAAGTAAATGAGCATCCTTGAAATACAACTACTGTGTTATTAATAGGCGCGACCTAGTATTATTATCTTGTAAATTTTGTTTTTATTTTTCAATATTATAATCATAATAATTAAAAATTACTGAACTTACCATATTTGCAATTTGATTTTTTTTCCATCTAGTTCTATAGTCCTAATCTTAAAATCAATTCCTATAGAAAGAAAAAAAAAGAAAAGATGATTAAATACACAAAATAAAGTAAACTATATATCTTTTATATTTAGCACTTATTATACATATTAGATACTGCAGAACCCGAGTTGGAAAGATTGTGAGTGGGATAGTTGCAATCTTAATAAGTGTACTGTACAGTACTATAAGAGTCATCCACCCACATAGACAATAATAAATAATAAAAATAAAAGATAGTTAAATATATTTCATTACATTTTCATTTTTATTTATTTATTTGACGTCAAAGACAACACAAAGGTCTCTGTAACACCTGTACATACAACAGATTACATATTTAAAATTTGGACAACTTCAATAAAAATGTGAATCAAAGACCAACAAGTTATCAGTAAAATAGATGATTAAAAATTTGCACAAGAAAAAATAGGCCTATAAAATTGAAATGCAATACACAAACCAAAATATACTATATATTTACAGCACTTATTATTCAATTTGAAATTGTATTAGACACTGCTGAGCCTGAATCTGAAAGATTGCGAGTGGGAATTTTTAACGAGTGTCCATGTACTGTACCAAGTGTCATCCACCCACGCAGACAACCTACATTTAATTACTTTCATTATAAAAACAATTGTAGAGAAGAAACATTAAATGATAATAAACAATGAAAAATGATAGGTCAAAGCCTCCTTCATCAGATAGTATGACAAAAAAAAAAGCTTTACGATTTAAATGAAATCTTACATTACATATGCATTGTTATAAAATTGTAAATCAAAGCTAAAACAGTATCAAGACTACCAAACTGTATTTAAAAAAAAAACAAAAAACTGTTGTATGCTAATTATAGTCATGATTATGTAGTTATGATGTGATGTCATCATGACCATATTTACAGTAGGCATGTCACATTTTTTTGTCAAACAAAATGTGATAATCTGGACGCAGGGTTCCCGGAACGCTGCCCTCAGCGGCGAGTGCGAAGCACAAATCAGGGTCAAAAGTGGAACGTGAAATTTGGATATGGTTTTGTAGTCAGATTTGCGAGAAAAACCTGTATTTCCCGACTGAGACGTCAATGGGAGCTGTAATTTGTATGGCAAGGAGATTGTGCAACCCCTAATTCGTATTAAGGGAATTTACGCCCCGAAACCTTGTAGTTATTAAAGCCCCTTTCCCGGCAAAATTTCACTATTTAGCTGACTGACTTTTTTTAGAAAATATTCATTTGCATTACTCCAATTATTATAAATCATGGAAAAATATTGGTATGAATTTTAGTTTTACGCAAAAGAATTAAAAAAAAAAGAGAAATACAGACTATTTCTCATAAAATATTACCATTTTCTCGACGAATTCATCGTTACTAGGCAAATTCAGAGGTTGTAGATCGCATCCACTGGAATACTCTCGCTTTTTGTATACTTTTATACAGTCAATAAAGTGCGCCCTCTCTAATGAGATTAGTTTTTGTACTTCGTATCTCACACAATGCGGTCGTTCGATTAAAGCTGAGATATGTCTGTTTAAGTGTCAAAATCTCAGTCAGAATAAGTTTTTTTAACAAATTTGAAATAATTCCTATGAAATATTTATATTTCACAAGTGTCAATACTAGCAACGGAAAATATCATGTCGGCCGTTTTTATGTGTGATAAACAGAACCTAAATCGAGGTAAGGCTAGGCCTAGCCTAGCAGCGTTGGATAAGCTAACGTTTTCGGCGCCTACGATATTTCTTCTCACAACCTATCGCAAAATCAAACATGAAAAATTTATCCGCATTTATTTTTTGTGTGGAACACAAAAAAAAATCAAATTTCAGTCTTATTTGACATTTTTTTCATTCTTAGGAATGTCTAAATTCAGTTAAACTAGCAATTCCGTATTATATTTATAAATCTTTACAACATTATACAAAAATTAGATTTTTCTTAAAAACTAAAATTTTGCCGGGAATGGGGCTTTAATATTTTGGTTATAATAGAAAATTTTCATGTTTTGGTGACGTCACACTCACACTATAGTTAGCATGCATGCGTCATAACCTAGATTACGTCACCTTTTCCTGGTAAGGAAAACTATCCAGACGTGCTTTTTTCATGGATAAACAAACACCACTGCTTTGCTTATGGATGCCTTGTCCTAGCTAGGGATACAAGAGCCCCATTGTTAGCATTGTATAATACGTACAAGGTAGCTCTGCAACTGAATTATTCTTAGTTATTTGTTTTTGTTTTTTTAAATTTTATTTTAATTTGTTTCTTTCGAAAGTGTACTTTCTATTACATATTATTGCACCTGTCTAGTTAGGCCTGGGCCTAGGTCTAACCCTAGTCTTATTAGGTATGCCTCATCGTCATCCGCTACACTGTACATCAGTAGCGCCCCCCCCCCCCATACAGTACAGACGTTTGCTGGGCAACAACGTGATTGAACCTTCCTTCCCAGGTGTTCATGTATTGGCATATTGTTAGCTAACCAGTTGTGTGTATTTCTTTGTGGAAATGAGTACCGCGGCGTACTCATTTTCACAAAGCATTTGCATCCCCTCTTGGAAAGAGGGAACTTTGAAATAATTGTCTCCATATCTTCGCTAATTAAATTAATCACCGTAAGTTAGCTTACACTTATGAATTTAGCTAGCGCTTAAAATGTACAATAATCATTTCACTACCCGACAAACTCCGAACTTTATTCATTTGGCCTACATAATAGTTTCATCTTGCTGTACTTATACTCCAACATCACTGGCGCATGGTAACAACCAACTGATGCAGACCATTTCCGATCACACATTACTCTCCATAACACAGCACCCCCTAGTTCCGTCACCTCTGGATAGGGCTTTATAGTGTACACTGTTTTATGACTATCATTTTATTTTGCAGCACAAGACAGCTACTGTAGTGACTACCCTTACATCTAATCTACAATCATGCAAATTCAGAATGAATCATTAAATAAATATGTCATGTAGCATGATGGTTGACCTTTATGTTCTTGTAAAACTAGAACTACCGTACACCTGGACTATTGATATCACCAGAGCTATCATACTGTAAAAGGGTTTAAAAAAGCATAACTTTACCAGAAAAAAAGAAACCTACAATAAAATCCAACAGTTATTTGTAAAAAAATCCAGTTATTTTGTATACTACCATAGTTTGAAAGAGAATGTTTAAAATAGTATTACGCAAGTATAGCACACTTCTTAATAAGTAGTGGTAGCATTGTATAGGTTAAGACTTTCAGATAGGAGCCCTATCGGCGAGCTTAACTTAATTTGTCTTGCAGAAAAATATTCCGATGTAATTTTACATATTATGGAACTCTAAAATGAATGTGGAAATGGCTTGGCGCAGCAGAACAGTTTGGTTTCCCAACCTTGAGTTTGGGATTTCAATCCCACACCGTGTATTTCACTTGAGCCCTTGAGCTCTCCACCCAGGTGTGTAAGTGGGTACCGGAGGAGGATCGAGTGCAAATGCGCTGATATACTTCACGCAGCAAACTATGGAACTGCCTTATATTATAACGTTCAACCATCCTATTTTATATTCACCAATAAAATTTTATTTTTATTTTCTCCTCCATCTGAATGATTTTGGCAAGACTATTTGCTAAATGAGAAAACAAAATTTTACTTTTATTTTTATTCCGCTCTCCTCCGATAGCTCTCCTCCGATAGCTCTCCTCCGATAATCTTTTTTAAAAAAAAAAGTACGCGAAACAAGGAATAAAGAAGGTCCCGCCTTACTAGAAGAATACAGCATGTAGCATCACATTTAAAAGTAATTAGAGTAGATTTAGAAACAATAGTTTATACTTTTCTCATGGTACAAAACAGCCAATGCGGTACTGGTAATTGAGTATTTTCTTGATGATGAACAAAGAGAGAGACACATGAACATGAGAAGGGAGAGCACTGCAGTGTTTATTAACTGAAGCAAAAAAAAACAAAAAAACTCAAGTACTTGACAATAATTTGCTAATAATAATTATTATTGAGTGAACATATGAGCATTTAATACTCAGGGGAATATTAAGCAAAAGCTAACAATAATCACTCTAACAGCAGTAATGTATTGGAAAGTACATTAGGTGACAGAATCATATCTTTAATAGCATATTACATTTGGAGGATCTGATTAAACTATCATGTACAGTAGTGATATAAACAAATGTATTGACATAGAAGGATCCGATACAAGCTTTAAAAATTGCTAATATAGATGACTGGATGAAAGATGACATCACAGTACTATAGAATCAGAATGAGTGTGCACTGAAAGGATCCAAATCAAATATGATGATAGCTAAATATGTGGACATACAACAGATCCAACAAAAATATTATCATACTGTAATGTGTTTACAGAACAATGCCCTTGTAATATAAAAATAGCTGTAAACATGGAATAATTTGATATAATTCAAATATCATAATGATAGCTAAATATATGGACATACAACAGATCCAACAAAAACATCATCATACTGCAATGTGATGAAAGAACAATGCCCTTGCAATATATCAATGGCTGTAAACAAGGAAATAATTTGATATAATAATTCATATATCATAATGATAGCTAAATATGTGGACATACAACAGATCCAACAAAAATATTATCATACTGTAATGTGTTGACAGAACAATGCCCTTGTAATATAAAAATGGCTATAAACATGGAAATAATTTGATATAATACAGTACAGATGTGCACTAGAATGATCTATAAAATACATAATACTGCATCTTGTTAACACAGTGCGTGGATACAATTAATTAAAATATCACAACAAAACATGTTTGCATTACAGACATGCATACACATGGAATAAGTATAGCTGCATGAAAGAATGATGTACTGTAAAGTAAACCTCATTATAAATTGTGTAATTGCATTGAAAGGATCCAATAATATCATCATACTACTTCATGCAATTATCATACAGTAAGAGTACAAAAATCAAACCATGATGAATATTATATTTAGCATATTTCCAAAACTTCCCAATTTGAGTGGGACACTAACTGGTTTTGAGGTTATCCTCTCGGTCTTCTGGGCCATTGCTGTATACCAATTCTCATACTTTGTAAAAATCTCCTGATTTTGAAAGAAATCATTTATTTCAAGAGTTTTATTTAGTTCTCAGATAGGAAATTTAATTAAATGTCTGGCATTCTGAGCCTCATGTCCATCAGAAATTGCCAAAAAATGTTTGATATCTTAAAATTGACAAAAAAATTAGATAGAAGCCTACATTGATTCTTTTGAGAGATTATATATAGGCTTACTACTGTACAGTAGGCATCTATGTAAGGCAGCATTTTTGAACTAATAATTTAGCTTTAAAAGCTCTGAAAGAGGCTGTATTCTCTATCATAATGTATGATCCTGTATTCTCTATCATAATGTATGATCCTTCTTCCTGTATGTGGACAAAACAATCAATTCACATGTCTACTTCACATGGGCTGATTTAATTGGATTCCATTAAACAGGATGGTATGAAAGTAACCACAATCCAAAGGCACATCCCACTGACCACAGTACAGCAATTGTGTACACCGGAAAATGACTCTGAAAATTACTTTACTCAAGGAATAATACATCAGTAAACTATATTTTGTAGCCTACAGTATATGCTATTTTATTTGTAACTTGATGATTAACAGCATAATAATAAAGGTTAATAAATATTCTGACATCAGGCTATTAAATTTTATAGTTATTATTTTTTTGCTGAGAAGCTTTTAGGACAAAAAAATTACCAAGTTCACAACTTACAAAATAGAGGCCTAAGAGAGATTACAGTATGTAAGTCTAACAGTTCTCAAAACTATGGGTCACAACAAAAAATTGTGTACCAAATAAATTATAAGATCACTGGACTAATCATTTTACTTCAATTTTGTTACCAATTCAATTCAATTTAATTCTTTTATTACACTTTTTTTTTATAAGAACCAGTAAAATTTTGCCCAGGATCAGTGTTCTTATTTTTTGGTCAATTTCAGGCTGAAAATGTTCTTATTTTGTTCTTATTTTACGCACCGTTCAAATATAGAAAATTATCATTCTACAGCAGTATACTATAGGTACTGTACTGGAATGTAGAGAAAAATAGCCCCAGAAAAAAGGCCCGGTAAAAATGGCCCCAAATGACAGGTACGCCTACTGTACTGTATTATAGAGGGTACAGTATTACATAGACACACATATTATACATAAGGTACAAATAATTTTGTGGCTTTTCTGTGTAAAAAAAAAATAAATAAAAAGGGGAAACTTGGTCATAGCAAATTGCCTTGAGCCCCACTACTGTAGTATTTGACAATGGAAAGTGAATGAGTTGACAGCTCTAAAAATTTGATGACCAGCATTTACCAATGTTTTCATGGTGGAAAATGAAAGTACTACATGCTCTTATGCTTAGCAGCAGACAGGGGTCAAATGTTGAAAGAAATAATATCCAGATCTTAACATTTAATTAATTTGCTGCGCATGGTGATAGTCACTAGCATTGAATTCCATGAGACAATTGATAATAAAGTAGTAAAATCATGCAAATATTATGAATTTGCAGGAGATCGGTTATTTTCCATAAAAACGGATATGATAAATTATTGAGTTAAGATTAAAAAACAAACATTAAAAGGTTTCATTCCATTATAAATCAAAATATTTCACAGGAAATACTGTACACTGCAATGAACGTTCGATCGATAAAAAAGAATAATAATATTAGCACCATTTTTTTACTTTCAATAATCAAATCATATTTCAGAAAGACAATTGAAAATGAATGTACTATATCACTGTGAATACAGACAATTTTTACTCCTGTAAAATATTAGTATAGTCTGTTATTATTTCTTGGGCTAAAATTTGGCAGATGTACTTCAATGAAAATAAATTTACTGAACTTCCAGTAAAGTATTTATTATCAGAGTGACTTGACTTTATGTTTCTATGGATACAGGAAAATGGTCATTAAATTGTTCACTTCATTCTCATCCATACAGTAAGTGTTTTAACAATTAAGCTGTGAATATCAAATTTAGTGCGTCAAATGTGTATACTTTGCTCAGTACATGACGCTATGGGTGTGTTTCTACCGATAAACACACAATAATCAATTTTTTTAAAACCTTTTTTTTAATGAGTACAAGACAGCCTGCTGGCGTTGCAACTGCTTTTTTAATTGTTCGAAAATCAGTTTTCGTGACGGAAATTACGTCACCATTTTGTTTATATAACACGTTGTTTTCGTAACTGTATAGGATAGTATCTTTCTCATTCCTGTCATGATGACGAGGAGTAAGATACGATGGGCGGCGAGAAGGCAAATGTTTTCGGCTGTGCTCATTGGCCCAATTATGGCCCAAAATCACCCCCACAAAATAATTACAAAACGAATGTTTGTTGATGTTTTTAGCTTGTTAGGCCTAGGACATGAACAAGAGAACAATTTTTTTTTTAAAGTTCGAGTCTTTGCAGTGATTGGACCTGGAGGTCCCATTTCACCTGATAATCGCTTTTTTGTGTTGCAGCTAAAAGTTTGTTTTCTTATTTATCACATAGTTTTGCCAAAAACAAATACTTTTCTATTTTTCTCAATGTCAAATGCTTTTGGCAGACAATCACAATATCCTAATATCAAGAACACAATTTTGTTTTTTACGCCCTCAAACAATCCTTCAGAAATTAAATAGTGAGAGTAAATCGACTTGTCGATTGCCGCCCACAACGGAGAGTGTAGAGATTGGCTGGCTCAAGGCAATAGTTTAATAATCAATTTATATAAACAACCCAGAGACACTGAAGAAAAATGGCTTTAGTAAATTTCATTAATAATAATAGACAAAAAAGACTTTAAATATTTGCATCCAACAAGTAACTCACAAATTGCAAGATGGATGATGCTTTTGTAATGTCCATTTAGAGGCTCAGGTAGTGGATTTTTTTAGTCGTCCACACCCAAATGAATAGAAATTTAAATAGAATTTTCACTAATTATTATACAAATTCATTAAACAAGGCCCTCAAAAAAGCTGCTATAGCAACAAAGAAAGATACGGGAAGCCATTTGGATTTGGAAGAAGAGGAAAAACATGAAAATAAATGATGGAGCATATCACCACTCCTATACGACCATCTTCTCAACTCTGGAGTGCCTGGGGGCCCTCAGGGACACCAAAGGGTTTACTGCAAAGCTTTACTTAATTTCACCTATGATTTCACACATAACGAATGAAAACATATATAATGAGAGATAAGATATTTATCCATCATTTGATTTTAAAAAATATATAAACAATGTTATAAAAATACAAGTTATATCTACTAAATAGACCCTGGACTGATTTAGGCATATGTGGACTAAATTTGGCAGGTAATTTTAAAGCCAAAATCAGTCCGCCGGACCGATTTTGGCCCGCCCAGACCAAATTTTTCCTGACGACAGGCCATCTCTGTTTATTGTGTTCCCAAGAAATAGCCAGTACCTTAAGGCCTCAATTCATTACTTATACTGGCATTGATCCATGCAATAAGATGTTATAGTGTATTAGTTTACTGAGTTTGAGTTTTCAGTACCACCAACATGTTTCAACACAACTATAACAAAACAAAATTTCACAATTATTGAAAAAAACCCAGCTTCCTCTAAAGCAATGTCTAATGACCTAGTTCAAGGCTACTTGGATAGTAAGCACATCATAAATAGAAATAACAGTGAAATTTCCAAATATGGTAATTTAATTGCTAAATTGCCCTAGAAGTCAAAGGGTTACCATTACTTGTCTACTGCTTCCCTTTGGCCACAGGTCTGATTGTTTGTAATGATATGAACCCCTGCTCAGCTATGGGCAAATGAATGAAGACTCTTTTTGGGTATATACAGTCCTCAGCTATAGGCAAATGATGAAGACTGTTTTTGGGTATCAGGCATGAGGGAATTTTATATTTTTTCACTTGTCCCCAGACAAGTACCCTTGAAAAAAGCACTTGTCCTGAAGACAATTTTACTTATCCCAATATTATTGTGCAATAATCATAAAAAATAACACAAAAGTGAAGTATTTTTGCTATGGCCCTACAACATTAATAGGCCTACATGCATACTGCATTGATCACGCAAAATTTTTTTTTTTTTTTTCTAATTTGCAAGAATTTCTATAATGTATAATATGGAAAAATTACTGCATTGATCATGCAAAATGTTTTTTTTTCCTTTTTCTAATTTGCAAGAATTTCAATAATGTATAATATGGAAAAATTCAAATAAAATAACCATTATTAATAATATTCTATGTATGTAAGAGTGATTGTTTTCTTATTTCATGCTTATACAACTGGGAGTAAAAAAAAATTTCTCAGGCATGGTTAATTCCCACAATACACGAGGTCTCAGTCACACACTTACAGGACTGTGTCTTATGACATTATTTTGGGGATGGGAATGGCCATATCAGAGTACCCGTTTGCAGATCTTAATCAATTCTAATACTACCTTCAATTTTCAAATGTTTTTTTTTTTTTTTGAGGATACAAAAAAAATAATTCAAATTGCACGGGAAACATGGATGCACAGAATCGTAAATATTTGTGTTCCAACTACTGTATCAAGGCCTTACAGTAATTTACTGCAAAATATCTGTGGAAATCGGCTCATATATTTTTGAAATGCCGCGATGGATTTCTGGGACTAATACAGTATTTTACGCATGGAATATTTTACAGCCTGACACATCCTCATTTCATTTTAAATTGCAAAATAAATAAAATTACTTACCTCTCAACGAAAGCCTATATAACTGAGCATGGGGCGAGGGGACGATTTCCTTCTAGAGAATCTCTGAGACGGCGAAACGAGACGGGAAAATGATTCACATATAGGCCCTAAACCCTCAATTTTTAACTCCAGTTTTTCACAAGATTTGAGTTTTATATGCACATTATCTCCATCACTTACCATTAAATGATTTTTTAATTACTTTAACAACGTTAAATCTTAATTTAACTACCTTTTCTTAACCTGCCTAGATTGCCATCCCCAAATGCGCAAACGAAATAGACTAGGCCTTTTTAAAGGTCGGCATAGTGGCTGCTGTTTATGTGTACTCGAAAGTAATTACTAGTCTTGTCCATACATTTCATGACGTCCAACTTACTGTAACTAATCAACTAATAGCTGTGATCCTTTAAATGTCTGGTATTTCTAGGCTAGACCAGTGCGAATTTATATTGTAAACAGACCACGTGCAGCAGGCCCAGATGGTTGACGGCTAACAAGGTATCGTGCGAAAATATGTACCTGCAGGTCTAATGTGTACACATACAACAGATCTTGCTAACATTTAACAATTAAGAATTCATTTTCAATCTTTACTGTAGAAAATAACAATTTTTTTATATTGAGTAAGCCTACATTTTTTTTAACTGTCAATAAATCGCAGGAGTGGTGGGGACTCTTAACTTGATGCACGCAGTACCGTGCGTAACTATGGCATAGTCGGTTTTCTGTTTGATATCTCTTTGTGTGCCGACAATTTTTTTAAATAAAATATGTTGTGCATTGTCAAGTTTTGGACATTTTATAAATACTGTAAAAGCATTATGCATTACATGGTGAAGTAGCCTATTCTAAAAGTGCTTGTAGACGTGGGTACGCTCATGCCTGGGTATATACAGTGGTAGTCTAGATATCTATCACACCTTCTGTATGTAGTATGCCTAGAGACTAAAATCTTCTGTACTAAGGGCTTGTTTCTACTGGAAAAAAATTAGTTAAAAATCGTTTTTTTTTCTCGCAGTAGAAACAGGACCAGTTTGAAAAAAGCAATTAAAAAAATTGATTAAAAACATGCAATGGATAGTGTGTTTAAATGGCAAATAACCGATTTTGGCAGTGCACGCAAACTTTCAAAATGAATAGTCCTTTTGTTCATCTCCTAAGCCTACAAGCTTAAACATCAACAAACATGTAGAGTGATGAAATTACTCATTTTGTAATAATTTTGTGGGAGGACATTGGACCTAGGCCTCTCCGCTCTTCTGGGTCTACCGTTGTCCTCGTTCATTTGATCGCTCGTTCGGTTGTGCCAATGAGCACAGCCGAAGGCATGCACTTTCTCGCCATACATCATATCCACCTAGTCATCATGACCAGAATTAACATGAAAATATACTGTCTCGATGGTGAGAAAGAAAACTATACAGTTTGGAAAAACATGTTGTAAAGAAAATGGTGACATAATTTTTGCTGTGAAAACCGATTTTTGTAAAAGCAAAAATGCAGTTGCAATGCGGGCAGGCTGTCTTTGCACTCATTAAAAAAAATTGATTATTTTGTGTTTATCAGTAAAAACACGCCCTAACTTAATACCATTGGTGTTCATTAAAGGGCTACTTTCCCTGGTGAGTTTGAATCTGTCTTCTTCCATAAACCCTGCCCATCCTATACTTTTCAAATAGCCTAATTATTTTCTGAATTAAACGTATTATATGCACAGCCTATCGATCAACCAACATGATTTTTGCCATGTTGTTGTATGACAATAAAGGAGTATCGTATCATATTTTTTTTATATGTTGTTTGTTCGTTGTTGAATAGTCTTTGTTGAAGTGCATTTCTTAGTTCCTCTTATATCCCAAAAAAAATACAGTATTATGCTTTTAGCACAATGCTCACTACACACACACAACACGTTGTCCTCAAATGCATACGGTATGTTAACCTACAATGGTCCTTTCTGGAGTGTCAATCAAACTTAACTAACCAATCAGAACAGGGCCTGGGATACTTGTGTGTCCTACAAACACATGTACAGTATTGTCCCACACATGCATGTGTGTGCGTATGCTTTTAAACAGTCGATTTGTGGGACCTTAGCAACAACATCAAAGGGGCGGGGCTTAGCTGAAAGGTCATCGTTTTTTTATGGGTCCCTTAGCAACAGAATTCAGGGAGTAGAGCTTGTGTGGAAAATTTCACAAATTACAGTAACTTGCGATGCTAACCAGTATACTGTAACTCAGTAGGCCAAGCCTTATCTTTGGTGAGCATATTAAATAATGCTGTGTGGAACTTTACTCAGAGAAGGGACAAGCTGTTTGACTCATGCACCTTGTTAAAAAATTTTTTTTTTTAACTGTAATATAGGATCAGTACAGTTTTATAAAGAAAACAAAACAAGAAATACAAATACAACTATAAAATATTTAAGAAAAATGTAATGCATTCGACTATACGTATGTATACGACTATTGTAATGCTAGCTAGCCTAGACCAACTACGTCTACCTTTAACTTACGAAATGTTTCGGCTAGGGCTTGGGCTAACTGTATATGTTATGTAGGTCCTGGCTGAGCCACGGGCGAGTCCTCCCGCCAATATTTACAGCTATAGTACGCCTAGGCCTAAGCCTCTAGGCCTAGCTTGGTAGCCTAGGCCCTTAGGCCTAGCCCCTAGGCCCTAGCTAAAAAAAATTAAAATAAAACAGGCCCTACAACAAAAATACATACTATTACTATCATAGATAGGCATAGCTAGGCTAGGCCTACGCCTACACATACAATCAATCATATGACTTAATTTAGGGATGTAGCAGTTAAACAATGAATCTGCGTACTTGATAATGATCATTATTAAATAAATATCTATGCCTAGGCCTAGATTAGGTTTTTTACCTGCTTGTGAGCTAAAAAAGCCGGAGTAGGCTAAAGGGCGGAAGTAGTGGATAATACAACAGAAGGGTTCCATGCGAGGCCTAGGAAAAGTCCTATACATTACAGTTAATTTAAAAATATCTGGATCCATTTCTTACCTATTGTCGATATAAAAGTTGAGTTAAACGCATCTTCTGAAAATCTGAATAATACACAAGTCTTTCCGACACCAGAATCTCCTATGAGTAGCAATTTGAAGAGAAAATCGTAGGTTTTGGCCATGACGATTGCTCTGCGACCATTGTCGGGTACAACCTCATTTGCATATGCCATAGAGCGGTACATCTCTCCAGCCGACTATAGTTTTATAGATGACGTATTCTGAAAAAGCATGAGCCAGCCAGCTGATGCATTTCCTCGGGTTTTTTTTGTTTTTTTGTTGTTTTTTTTTGTCCTGTGTCGGGCTTTATTAAATTCCTCTTTTTTTGTATTTAAACTGTCGTTCTGGAACTATCACAATTTTTTTACATATATTTTCCGTTGGCCTTTCATTGCTAAAGCCACTGCATTAGACGCAGTCTGTTACACACAGAGGTAGGCCTACTGTTTCACTTTAGGTTACGTTTCCATTTCAAAATAAAGTTATTGTTAATTATGTCATGTGTTTTTAATTACAATCGATACTTCAAGAGTTGTTATCGGTGGGCCTGCAGTTGAAAAGTCCTTGAATGCGATCCGATGTGCCTGTCGTCAATCGGGTTTGTGGCGCATGCACGCTACAGTACAGTATCACTTGTTTCAAGTTCAGGGCATCGTTTTGCTATAGGAAAGGTGTGCCCAGGAAGTGGAACCAGGGAAACACGCATGACCATGTCGGGGAACCCTGAAACCACCACGTGGGGGAGAAGCATACAACCAATTTGTCGGGGAACAATGCTAAGGCATTTTTCAGTCTGAAGGCTTGCCGGGATCACCCCTCCCCCCCCCCACTTTTTTTGCAGACAATTCTGTGCAGGTTTTTGTATGATCAGAAAGAAAGAAATGTAAGAAAAGATAGAGCATTGGTGGATCTGAGGTTCCCCCTCCTTGGGCAAAAAATAAAATGGTTACAAAGAAAATTAGAAGTCGGGAAAGCTCAATTCTCACCATTTATGAATCAAAATTTTCTCGGGGGAGAACCCCGACCCACTTTTGTTTTCGAAGTTCATCGATTCATGGAAAATAAGAATACGTACGGTATGCAACGTATGTACACACATAATAGGCAGCTATTTACCGTAAATGAACGAGAAAAATTTAGCTGACCGCTAGGGTGGTAAAATCTTGAATTTTGAAGAACTTAAAAGACACTTTAGAAGTCGGGAATCATTTCTCGCCATCTAGAAATCAACATTTTCCCGGGGGAACCCAGACCCTCTTTCTTTTTGGGTTCATTTATTCATTAAATCGTTTTCTATAACACATAACCTTCCTTCGCTGTAATAAGAATGAGAAAGTTTACCTGACCGTTTTCAATAATCCAAACCTTGAATTTTGAAGAACTAACAGTTCTTCAAAAGACACCTCAGTAGTCGGGGAAGCTCATTTCCTGCCATCTAGGAATCAAAATTTTCCAGGGGAGAACCTCAGACTCCAGCAGGATCAAGGGAGAGGATTCCCTAGCGGGGACCGGGTCGATTTCCCCAGAAGCTACGGCCTTTTAACGGATTATATGACTAATTTAATCGCCGGTTTAATCGATATTGAGTGCTTAATTTGATTTCACCAGGTCATGAAAAATAAAGTACCGGTATTATAGAAACATGAATTGCAGTGGGGGCGCTACCTGTCTCTTATGGGGCTAGGCAGGTCTAGGTCGGGGAGAAAAACCACAATTCGTCGGGGAGAAAAAAAAAATTATATGTATTTTGTACATATTGATAGACTAAAATCGATTAAATAAGCCATTGAAACCCCTAAATTGTCATATTTTCGGGGGGCTACGTCCCCTGGACCACTTTCGAAAGGTTTTTAGCGGCGCCCGACCACACCCACTTTTTTTCTCGTCTTGGACATCAGCCCCCCTACCCCCACCCACCGTCGGGGAAAACCTTGCGCCGCACTGATGAATTCTTTTTATTGAAACTTAGAGCTGAAAAAATTCATAACTTACCAAAGTTACGTGCCGGATCCTGATTTTAAACAGAGGGGCCCAGAGAAGAACTTTCACAGGTGGTCTATCTACCTCAGCTCCACCATGGTTGGGGCTGAGGTTATGATTATGGCACCTCTGGATGGCCAGAAATGGCACTCTTGACTTTAAATTTGAGTAGAATTTTCTCCTTTTTTTTCATTTTATGTTAAATTTTGAAAAATGGGGGGTGGGGTGGTGGAAGAATTTGAAACAATAATTACGATCTTTCATCGATAAACGATCAGCTTTATTTATAAGTCCCGTGGGAAAAACACATGAATGATACTGGATGAATGAGTATACGTATATCTCGACAACGTACCAAAGGTCTTGCTCAACCCCTGATTGTGATGTAATGTTTTAATTATACTGTATAACATATTTTATCCTTATGACAGTATTTTAGGGTGTTTTAGCAACAGGCAAAGTCGCAAAATTTGTTTGATAGATGAATTTAATAAAGTATTCTTGGTTGGTTCTTAAAATGCATTATTTGTCAGGAAATGCTGACCGTTTCCTCACTCGCAGAAAACACTTCTCACGGGCTGCCAGATATTATTCCTGCTGTCGGGAACCACTGCATCCGAGGAAGTGTGGGGTTCAATGTTCCCCGACAAAATGATGGCTTTTTCTATGACAGAGAGTCAAGGGGGTTCTATGCAGCCAGTGTGGTGCAGCTGTGCTCGTAATTGCTATCGTAACAATGCTGTGATTCACTTTTTTTAAAGAACACATTTTAAGAACAACGAGTCTGCAATTGCTTTCAAAATGAAAATTAAATGATAACAAATTGAGGCTGAGGTTCAGTGGCGTATCTAGAAGTCTTGAAATGGGAGTGCTGATGATGAGGGGGAGGGAGAGAAAGTGAAGTGGGAGGGGATCGATGATCAGTTCAGGGGCGCTAACCTTCAAAGGTGATTTTAGGTGATTTTTAACTACTTGCAAGTGATTTTCGGGTTAGGGCGACTGGGGAGGGGTGCGAGTAATTTTTGGAGGGGCGTGCCTCCCCGCCCCCTCCCGCGCACGCACCCCCATAGATACGCCACCACTGAGGTTAAAATGTCAATGAGGTTTCTATTAATACAAAAATAGAAAAACCAACAAATTTCATTTGTACATTTATGTGCAGAGGTGTGATTTTGTACTACCCTCTAAAATACCGTTAGTAATATACAATAATAATACAATGGAAAATAATAATTATTTTCTATCTTTTAATAGTGTGAAAATTAAGAAGAAAGGATATTTTGAGCCTGAAATTGGCCAAAATATAAGAACCCTGAGCCTGGGAAAATGTTCACTGGTTTCTTATAAAAAAAAAAGAGAGGGAAATTAGAAAATCATTAGAAAGTCTCTCAGAAAACAAGAGAACTGCAGAGTTTTCCACCCGATATGGCGACCCGATTGGTCATTATGATCTTCAATATTTCTTTCATTAACATACCTCTAAGAATGCAGGAAGCACTCCACACATCTACAAACTGGCACCAGTGACGAGTCTATGGCCGGGTGCGGGAGAGATGCTCACCAACCACCCCCTCCGTCCAGTGACGTCTAAGGTGTGGGGAAGGGGTGGAGGCGCACGTCCCTCCAAAAATTACTACCCCACCCCCTCCAGGCCAGACTCCCCAAAAATCACGGTCAAGTAGTTAAAAATCACCTAAAATCACCTTATTTTGCGAGTTAGTGCCCCTCATCTGATCATCGAGTCCCCCACACTTCATCTTCACCCCAAACTCATCAGTACCCCCACTTGAAGACTTCTAAAATTTATATGCCACTGCCTCCGTCTGCCAGGAACCACCCCAATCGGCAAGAAATCTCTACCCTCTAATCGAAACTTCGCCTCCTGGATCCCACAGTGGTAAGGGAATTCCCCCAACCTCATCCCTCTCGGACCATTAGTACTTCTCCCGACTCCATTCCCCTCCGCCACCGTCGTGCGTATCCGCCCCTGACGTCTGTTGTCAATACAAGTTAGTTAAATAAAACAACACAAAACGCCGGTGATTAGGGAAGTCAATAACGTTTTCATAATATAATTACAGTTCGTTGAGTAAATGTGTCCGAGATCAGGGAGGTAGTATTGTACTACGTCTATATAAGAAAACACATCTTATTATTTAATGTGAATATCTAAATTACAACAATTAATCCAATGTAAATTACTGCTGTTATAGTCAATCATGTGGTTACTTACGGTATTATAAGCAATGAACAATAACAACAATAATACATCCATTCTCATCAGCTTACAGTGAAATCAAAGAAAACCAAGATCATAAATCATATACTTGTTTACAGGACTTGAAAAATAACATAAACATATTTACGAATAAACAATTTAACCTTTAACTTTGCTGGATCCATAAACCCTCCTTTACAAGCAACGCATGTTGACATTGGTGAATTAAAAACACTTGGAAGGATACAGTATCCGTGCCGTTAAACCAATACTATACCATATGTATTATACTTACCTATGGTATGAATAAATGCAGAACTGAACTTATCGTCCGAAAAACGATATATCATTGACGTCTTGCCAACCCCGGAGTCACCGATGAATAAAAGTTTGAAAAGATACTCGTATCCTCTAGAAGCAACGGCTAGGGAAGACGCAGCGTCTGCATAATCCATTGCCTGCCAGCGCACTGGCTTCAAGGTGTACTACGAATTCGACCAAAACACCCATGGACCGTGGGCTTCAAATTTCGTACAATGTCGCTATTGAGTCAATTAAAACCTACTCCAATGGTTTCGGGTTTTACTTCGTGCCAAGACATAAGTGGATCAGTGACCTTGTCCCAAAGTTAAATCATGACATCATTAGAAATAAATGCGCAACCAACCGCATCGGAATGTGTTTTTTATAAATAAAAATTCCTATTTTCACCGAAAATATTATAGTTGACTGAGTTTCTATTAAAGTGTTATCTTGTTATCTGTAATTAAGTCAAGGTAGATGATATCTGTACTTTTTAACCATTGAATAGGCCTACCTGAATGTTTTAACACTCAATTTGCAATTCAGTTTTTAAAAATGTGTACTTTTTGTTTATTTGTTCAATATAGCAAAATATACAATAAAAAGAAGGCCTACACTGCACATAGGCCTACAACCTACTGTAAAGATTCGACCACACTGATTACAAGCAGCCGACCTGCTAAATGAAAGCAAGCATTAAGCCCCACAAACGCTTTAGGCCTACAAAGCATTCCTAGTCAAAGCGAGCTACCGTATTAAACGGCGCAGGGGCTTTTATAGTTGAGAGAGGTTTCTGAGGGGGAGTTTATTCGAGGGAGGTGTTTATTATTTATTATTATTATTATTATTATTATTATTATTATTATTATTATTAT
>NW_022736344.1:76541-104377 GCF_011630105.1 Anneissia japonica | reverse complement strand
GTCATTTACTACAACTACTACAACTACTAGGCCTACTCTACTGTGATTTTTCTGCCCTTTTGTCATTTAGAGGGGCGTTTATTCGAGAAAAAAATTAACGCCCCAGGCGCCTCTGGAGGAATAGTTTATTCGAGGGAGTTAGCATTCGCTGTGATAATTAAAGCAACATACATAGCGCCCTCTGTCAATTACGGACTCCGCTCCAACTCCAGTGGGCAGTGGTGGTAGAATTCGATTCAAATATTTATAAAATTAAATAATATGGTGAGCCGTACTAGTCTAACAGTAATCAAACAATAAGAAAACGGTAGCACTTTATAGACTAGTTGAAATATTTATTGTCACTAGTTGAAATATTTATTGTCACTGTGACAATAAATATTTCAACTAGTCTATAAAGTGCTACCGTTTTCTTATTGTTTGATTTATAAATTTATTTGACTAGGCCTATCTTCCCTAAACACCCCAACAAAAATAATTAACAACAATGTTACTGTGAATATTCATAAGCGAAATATGTACACTGTTCGATAGTAAAATGGCAAACATAACATATTGTACTACTTGTGGAAATGCCATTAAAAAAAAACAAAAAAAAACAACTTATTGTTGGTGAATGTATACTGAAGACAATTGAAAATGACTTTGACACCTTTTTTAATTCGAATAAAGCTAATTGAATGTGATGAAACAAGCATTTTTAGTTGGAATTCGATGTAGAAAAAGCGGCAAATGTATATTTTGTGATTATTTAAATTGTTTAAATTTGCCACGCCCATGGTTTTTTTAGTGCAATGGTGCGTATCGGTTATTGGAGCTTCCAATGCGGAAGTGAAAACTCACACACCGGTAGCGTTTGGTGTGTGACACATTTGACTGGCAAATTCTCTGATGGTTTAAATGTTCGGTAGGTAATGACAGTTTCCTGCAATACTAGTAATTAAATCCATAGGATATTGGGGCTTTAGTTTACGAGTCATACATAGTTTAACCGTTCCATGTTTTCGTAAAGTCATTTTTATTATTAGTTTTCTTGTCCATTTTTTAGTGACTTGCATTCATTCAGTCGGTAGGGCCTACCTAGTACGGTCGGTAGGCAGCCTGTCGTCAATAGGTCCCACAGCGTACTTCTCTAATTGTCTAGCCCAGCCATGCATGAATATTACTAGCTCTAGGTAGTCCGCTTCACTGAAGTTCACTTTCGATAGCACACTGTAGTTCTCTTGGAATTTAGAGAAGGTGTAATTTATTAATTATACACAACATATTTTAAGGAATTCAAATATTTTATTTTATTCAAATCATACTACAAACAAACAACCAACCTGGTGCTACACAAACAAGTAATGATTTCATGAAATATTCTGATAATCGATTTAGGGCATAGGCCTAGCATAGTTTAGTTTCAAATGTTGATTTAATATTTAAATTTAATTTGTATGACAAACACCTATATTGCAATTTACATTTGTAATATTTGTGTACTTAATTGTCTCTTGAATCGGAAGACAGATTTGTACAATATAAAATACTGTGAAAAAATTGAACAAAATAAATATTTTATTTTGAGTGAAACTGCAAGTTGCAAATGGTTTCTGTCTTATAAAAATACTACCTGTTTATTTTGCCATTCCGGCTGTTTAGCAATGCAGTAAAGGTCTGGATGCTTTGCCAGCATTCAATGGCAGGCTTTAAAATGACATATCCCGTATACCCAAGGGACTCAAGTATTTTGAGAGATCATGTTGTTTTCAAAATAGATAATGCTACAAAGAACAGGCCATCTTATGACAACTTACAGTTTCAGATCCTTCCAAATTGAAATTAAACATTTTTGCTAGGTCCTTAAGGACCTTCAGCAACAACAGTTTACCGTCATCCGACAGATTTTATTCAAACATTTTCCTTTTTAACCTGCCTATCTTGTGAGGATTACAGTCAGTAAAAGGTTAGGGGAACTTCACATAAAATATTCTTGGATTTAATGATGATTTTCATCATCATTTGACTCACCTGGACTCATAAAGGCGTAAACTTAGGAAATGCCACTTGGTCCAGGGTGTAATCCAGTATGATTTGCATGTACCTGTATGACCTCTGATTCATAAGCGGTCATTCACAATTATCAACAGTTTCACAAGTGTACAAACAGTACTTTTTTGGTACCCACTCCATTCCCTCTGAAAGTGTACAAAAAATGTTGAATTTGCAGCAAAACCATTCTCCATATTTTTTGTGAAGTCTTGACTAAAGCAATATACTTGGTTGCTTAAAAATGATATATCCATGGTTAAATTATAATTTTACCATTACGGTATTTTACATATTGCATATTTGAATCAACATGTTATTGTTATGCATGTAAGACAGATCTGTCTACCCTCTTCCCCCAGCGTATTGTTTGTACACTTGTGAAGATGATAATGTTGAACGACACCTAATTTTTCTGTATCATGGTATATTGTCAAGTCATTTATCCTCTGGAAAGTTCCCTTGATTTGCATTTCTCAAAGGTCAGTGACCTTTAAGCGCAACACAGATCTCTGAGATAGCTGTCTGGGTCGTTGATGATGTCATAGAACATTGATATTAAAGTCTGGGTCATCTGATAAGGTTATCAATCCAGTATTATTTGTCTTATCTTTTGAGTCTGGTTTAAAGTCTATTGGTTGGATGATTGCATTGTAAATATTATTGTGAGTATTAGTTTGCAATGTGCTGTAGTATACGCATGTTATTAGCATAATAATGTTGTACTGTAAATATATCACATACTTATGTATTTTTTTATGTTTTATTATATTAGTAGGCATCCATTGTTTTCACCATTAAAAGAGTACTAAACACTCTGTCTGTGGCTCCTCCTTTCTTTACCTTTTCTCCAAAAAGAGTAAATAATAATAAAATGATGGTTGTTGTTGGTCTGATATCATAATTTTTTTTCCCATTTTTATAAAAGAGTACTTACTGTTGACCACTACCCCTACTTTATACTGTATGTTTTGTAGGCCTACTCCTAAATATAGGCCTATGAGAAAAATGGATGACCTTGTATATGTTTAAAATCTGTCCTTGCCATTATGTGCACCTTTTTTTATTTAATTATGTATAAATCACAAGAAGAATTTTAATAAGCTTGCAGACTTCTCCAGTTAGTAAAATGCATTTCAGTAAACATGTCTTCAAATGTTAATAATAAATACCAAATTTCCATAGCACTGCATAATTTGTCTTGAGGACAAAATATGTGTTGCTTAAATTGCAGCATAATAATAGCTATGGAATTTTAAACAAATGGAACAGGATGATGACTTACATGCCACTGTTTCTTAGTTTTCAAAATAATTTATCGGTAATCTGACAAATATGAGTTGTCTAGGGACAATGTAGCCACAGATCCTAAAAATGGAAAAGTCATTTGTTTTTGACAATATTGAACAGATTAAAATAACGTTGAATACACTCTGTTAGCATGCTAGTAAGCCGTGGAACTATTTAAAAATACACATGAAACAATAAACCTGTATATTGTTTCATGTGTATTTAAAAATACACATGAAACAATATACAGGTTTACCATCAACTTTAATGTTGCATTTTAACTATAGTACTGTAGCAACCATACTACTGTAGCTAGGGTGTCTTCTAAACAACAAATACCAAGCAAGTTTCATGCAACAACACACACCATATATTAGTGGTCATTCCCTCTGGGGTAAGCCCAGTAACTAATTAAATTACCCAAACATCTCAATCGTGTTGTGAGACACGAATGCTGTTTATTCTCTTCTGTGTGTATAAATATATTTATATACTTTCTTAATTAACTCACTCCAGTCCTTACATTCGAATCAGCAACAACTAGATATTGTATTTTGTATTTATTAAACGTGCTAATATTGTGGCTTATATTCTGTAATAAATGATATCATTTACAGTATTTATATCTATTGCCTACAGTATGATAAATTTCTATAGTATTTTTGTTGATTTCTGTACTTCCGTAATTAGGCAAAATTTCCATAGCAACTACCTATGGAAGTTCCATAGCTCTTTCTAGATTGCAATTCAGTGCCGTACAGTTAAACAACAATGACTAGCCTCGCTCTATATTTAAAACATAAACTCAACTTTAATATTAGCACAATCCATATAAACAAGTTAAGATTTAAAATAATTGGCAAGCGCATCTTGAAAAAATTATATTACTGTTCAACAAACTGAACAAACAATCAATTTGGCATATACACAGATTTCAAAATATTTACCATGAGGAAGCATACGATTGGTCAGGGTAAGCACTGCTTTTAAGCTGGTGGATGTGGGTCAGATGTAAACACCATTGCATGTTAGTTTTACGCCTGAATTGCAAACAACAGAGAATATATTAGCGTAGCATGTGATTGTAAATTGATTGTTTAGGATCAGTATTACATGGCTATTCATAGCTTTCATCCAGTGAACAGGAGAAGTTAAGTAGATCTCAACTGCAAACAGACACTGTTATTGCTTCAGCTAATGGACCCGTCATTCTTTTTTTTTAGGAACAATTCTTTTTTTCCTTTACTGTAGAAACCACCTTTTATTTTGTAGGGAGAGAGCTTTGAATAGCCCAGTTTCTTCAAATATACTATTGTACTATATGTAAGGATATGTTTTTGACATTAAACACTATTTTTATGTGTTTTTTTTTCAACCTAGAAATTATTACTGTATTTGGCAGAATAATTTTGCGAAATAAGAAAACAAAATGTTATGTTTTCTCATTACCCTTATTTGCATTTACTGTTGAATTATTCTGCAATTATGACCTAAAAAAATATGTTGTTTAAAAGAACAACTATTGCCATTCTAAACTATAATCCCCCTCCCTTTCACCCACACCAGGCAAGTTAATGTGTGACCTAGGCAAGGGTTCTAAGGTGTCCCCCTTATTGTAGGTCTTCTGTCGTACATACAGTACTATACTCTCCCATCTGCAAATTCCTAGAGCCATCACCATTCTCTCTGACATTTTAATGGTCCAAATTGTTGCCTGTCAGGGGTTAGCTACTGGTCCCCCCCCCCCTTTCCCAAAATGTATATCCTAGAGCTACAGTACCACTGGTATTACACCTTAATTAAACCACCACTAAACATGATTTTAAAAGCCTAGTAAATACATGTCCTTTTATGTTCATTTATTAAAACTGAAACAAGAATGCAATGAACTGGTTGGTCATAGTCCCGTGCATTCAACTTCCAAGCATTACTACAGTGCATACTACCATAGAGCTCTATGATACTCATTTAAATTGTCACAGTGCATTAATAATACAGTAATTAATATAGACCTGTTGGAGCATTGTATTATTTGAAGAAATTTAAGTCTGCTTATTGTACTGTAGAGTAGCTCTCCTACCTGTTGAGACTCTCAGTGTTGACAGAGTGGTTTTAAGCATTATACTGTACAATATGCTGTCTGTCTCATTATCATTTTGACATTGAGTTATTGTTGCACCATACAAAGCAGATAGCGCTTGGAATATTTAATTACATCAAACACATTCAATCATTACTTTACTTGTTAAACTGTATAGAGCAGTACATAATTTATTATTAATCTGTGACAATGGTAAGCAAGGAATGATCATAAACTGTGCAATTCATCTGTACTGTAGAACTACTGTAGTTGGGTTATAATTACTAGCAGGATTCGGCTGATAATTTTTTAATTTTTTTTTCAATATTTGTTTCAGTTTCCATATGAAATTGATAATTTTTCGGTTTTCCATTTAGCATCTTAAAATTACAATTAGTGAAAAACATTAGTTTACTGTATGTAGGTTGTACAATATTGTATGGTTAGACAGAGTATTTAGGAGCTGGTTGTATTGGGTTGGTAATTCCTGGACTACTAGACCTACAGTGTACAGTAATATGTTGCCTACTGTACATATATGTGGCTGGCATATACTGGTCATCAATTTTACTGATTATACTATTTCACCATTTGGTGGTTAAACGTCCCCACCCACTTCTGGATGGTTAAGCATTTCCCACCTCTTTCATGATGGTTGAGATCCCTCCCGATTTTTCGATGGTTAATCTACCACCCTTTTCTTGATGGTGAAGAACCTCTTTGCTTTCAATTTTGTAATTGAGCATGAAAGACTATACTGTCTAAAAGGTAAGGAATTATAATGTGTTTCTGAAGTTAAAGATTTGAAGAGCACCCATTTTATATTCTTGATTGCTTTTGGTTGTGTTAGTTACCATGTAGTTTCATTGAAAGAACTTTCAAATCTTGGTTTTGTTTATTAATAATGTCCACTGTCAAAGGTCATAGATCATATGGAGAGTTAGAAGCTAAAAACTCATGGGGTGAAAGGCTAATTACAACAAATGAGTTTGTAAAACAATGCAATTAGGTTTTTATGCAAATCAAAATATTCAGGAAATGAAAGGGAAGTTGTTCCGCCTTTATGAATCACCTTGACTGGGTTTGGTCTGTAGATAAAATCTGCTAACTTGGCTGCTGTTCGACCACTGAGCTACATCTTGAGGCTCTGCATATTGTAGACTGCGGCCAGGAGTCATTGTCATGAGTTACTTACTTAAACTGCTGCTCTTCCTTTCTGCCTCAACAGGTACGAGATTACCCCTAGTAAGTGTCAACTGAAGCTGCTAAATACAATATACTGTTTTGGTCTTTTTGAAAATCTTGGTATTCAATTGTTGAAGGTACTGTACATTATTAATTATTAACTTTGCGAACTTTTTTGTTAGCGTGTTTTCATAGGTTTGTTTTTGTATTATACTGTATACAGTACATGTGTGTAGAGCTTGAATGAGTGTTTTTTTTTTGCCATCTTCAATATGTATGCTTTTAAAAGTGTTTCTTCAAATAGGGCTACTGTACTTTTTCAGATTTAAAAAAAGTTGGACTACTGTATCAGACTTGAGTTTCAATTTTGACTTTGTGTACTCTCAAAATTCGTGATTTTTGTATCACCTGCTATAAAGTAAAGTATCATAATAAGGAAGTTTCAGATAAAGTTTTGATATTTTCCCACCATTGGATCTCATACAGTATTAGCCAGTTAATGGCTCATGATTGTATACATTAAAAGAGAAAAGATTGCTACTCTTCCTGTTATTGTGAATTAATAATGTTGTGTTAATCAAAAGTGGTAGTTAACCTTTTAGTTCAACTGTTGTCTCTATGTATGAGGGTCCCAATGGAAATAAATATACAGTGCACCCTCCAATTCGAGACCCTCCCCAATTCCAAGTCCATTCTAATTCAAGACCACTTTTTCAAAAAGCATAGCATTTCAATCTTTTAGCACAAATTTAACCCTCTAAATGGAGATTAAACCCTTAGACCGCCCCAAATTTTCAGATCCGAAAGGTGGTCATGAATTTGAGGTGAACAATATATTTAAACTTTTTGGGTTATTCCTTAGTTCCAGGAGATAATTTATTTGCCTACCTATGTTGTTTGATTTTTCTGTTTTCACGTTTTTATTTTTTTAAATGAACTGAGTTAAACATGACTGGACTGAAGTTGATTCATAGGTTTATTGCTACTGTACACAAGTCTGAACAAATTCTTGTAGGTTATGATGATGAGTAAAGCTATACTGTAGATTGTGGTTTAAGATTTCCATTAGTTGCTCCCAATCCCATGGACACTTTCTTCCCCTGTCCTGCCTTCTCATCGCTACTGGTAGTACAAGAGCAGTCATAGTCGCCTTTCTAAACATGAATTGACATCATTGAATCATTGAACAAGATCACAGACCAAGTCGTACAGTAGATCTGTCATTGCAGCCTTTATTTATAACAAGCTTGATGTTGGATGTCTACTGAAACCTTGGGTCCCTAGTCTTCAGCTTTGTGTTGGTTTATAATAGTGTAACAAGGATTCTGTTAAAGCTTGTTTGATTGTATGTTTTGAAGTTCATGAACCATGATGACCACCAATGTTCACCTTTTATTATATATTTATTTGTATATAATTAGAGGTTTTTATCTCAAACAATTGTAGATTGAATATACAAAACCATAAAACTTATCAATTGTATCCAATTTGTCCATGACCCACTGTAGTTACAAGTAGTACAGTAGATGCTGTATACACTAGGAGCAGCAAGCGTCAACTATTTACTAATCCTCAAATAATTTTCTGTTAATTGTAGTGATTTATCTGAATGACATAAGAAATGGAAGCTTGAATTTTAACTCTGTGATACAGTGGCCAGTTAATTATAGGCCTACATGTACATACTGGGTAGGCCTAAAATTGTATTTCATGGCATTCAATAATAGGACTTTTGTAGTAGTAGTAGTACTTAGTTAAATCATCCTGTAGTACACTGTAGAATTCACTTCTTTACTTTATTATAATACTATGTCCACTGCGGCTCATATTCCTACTCCAGAGCCAATAGAAGTGTTTCCAGGTTCTTCCTACTTTGTGGTATGCCTATACAGTACTGTAGTGGTGGAAGGAAATTGCCATTTGACCTGGAAGTACCTTGCATACTATGCAGATCAATAAACAGAATTCAGGAGTTTCAAAAGCCAAGGCTAGATAGAACTTTTCAATGAATAAAATGGATAAACGAAAAGAGGAGATGCATCACCAGTGGAGAAAGTCAATGATCTGTTCAATTGTGGATGTAATTAAGTAATTATACTAAGTTATGTTTTTTATTTTTAAATTAATTACTTGTTCTTTTTGTTGTTTCATTGACACTGCTTTGTGTTGTAAATAATGCCTGTAATATCTTTTCATTGAGCCTTATTCACTGATAATCAATTTCAGGATTTTCGTAGCTAAAAAGTCAATCAGTAAAAACTTTTTTTACATTTTGAAATGTAACAGGAGTAAATTTATTTGATTAATTTATTTGATTTTTTATTAAATTCAGTGAGTTCTTACTTTTTAACTTAAATCACAAATCAATTTGTAGTCATGAACCATTTATTATTATAAAACATGTTGGGTATTATAATATTATATGTTGGGTATTATAATATTATAGTGGGCCATACTGTAGGATATCTGAAAGACTGTATACATTGGCTTTGCTACTGCACAAAGTACTATACAGTTTTTTTTGTTTTGTTTTTTTATATCCAACTGTATTTCTTATTGGTTTTAGGCCCAACTCTCTACTGTTCTACTGTACTATAGATCCAACTGCACCCTTTCACTGGCAGGTCCATTCTATTCATCCTATGGCCAGGCTACAAGCTCAACACTTTCCCATGAAAAAAGAAAACAACATTAAACAATAGTGGCTCAATTCAAGTTTATGTACATGTAAGAGTTGATTAAAGTTGATATCCCTTCTTCAATGATTGTTAAGTTTGTAAACATGACACATGTATTGATCCGTAACCTTGGTTGATGTGTGTTGATTCGTTCTTGCAAGGCAAGCCTAGATTTTGTTTTCAATAGTACGATATAAAAAGGATTGTTATGCTCGTCTGGTTTTGTGTATTGATTGGCTTTAATACCAGTAGGGATGTCACCACATCCATTGTATTTCATTTGCTAATGATCTCTGGACTTTTGTAAATAATGGAGTGTGTGCACTGAAATGGTTCAGTAAACTTATTAAATATGTGGATAAATTGTTAGATCCTCAGCAGCAAATCATGCTCGTAACTTTTTAGGCCTGGATCAGGGATAGTGTTTCTTATTTAATTAAAAGATTTTTCCGATTGTTATTATTTTTTGCACAGTAGATTGTCGTCTTTTAAAATACTTGGTATTAATTTCAGAATTTTTCACTTATTTGTACTGTTTTCTGTAAGTCTTTTGGAGTCAATTGGCTGTGGTATGAATCATGGCCTCCCTCTCTTTATTCTGAGTAACGTTCATTTTATGGCTGTGGTATCATGCAGAAGTAAAATAAGATGTTGAGATCATTGGTATCTCAGCTGATATTCTGGGCTTAGCTGGAAGGGTCATATTCTGTAATTTGTAGAAATAATTTTTAAAATAGATACTATGAAATGTTATATTTTATTCAGGAATATTTTCATTATAAATTTATGTAATGTGGGTATCTCTTAAGTTACAGTAATGCATAGTGTAATACATTAACCTCAGTTTGTGACTTTCAATCTGTTGACCTCAAAGTATTGGTTTCAAAATAAGACATAGGGGATTTAGCAGCTGCAATATAGAATAATAATAGTGTAGACTATAGGTATGGGAACCGGGATACAACCACAGTGTTTGCTAATTATCTGAAGGATGTTAATATAGAGGAAGTCCAGTCATTTCTGTCACCCTGTTGATCCTAAGTAGGCCCACTGTACCAGTCAATGAAACCAGTTATTTGATTCTCTTATTTAGCAGCAACTCTAAAATAGATTTGAATACTGTTTGATTATGGGAGAAATATTTATAAACTATAAAAACATTATGTATTGTAAAATAAACAGTTTGATGTTACAGGATGTCCCATTTAATACCAGCATGTCTTCATCAAGCCTCCCTGATCAGTGAGCCTATCCATCAGAATTTTAACATCATTATCTAAAACTCAGATTGGTGATGCCCTTATCTTATTCAATAGTATCAGTGATACTGTTTTACTTGTAATTAGTATGTTCCTATCCCCAGTGGCATATCATAGGGTGGTGTTAGGGACTGGAAAAATTTGAAGCAAATATATTATGCTCAAGTAGTTAAAAATCCTGTTATTTTGGCAGCTAGACATTAATCATTGGCAGCTAGTCATTAATCATTGAGCCCTCCAAATTCACCTTCACACCTCTTCTCCCACCCCACTCCTCGAGATTAAGACTCAATGTTTAATAATAATTAAAATATCTAACCAACTATAGTAGTAGCAAATTGTTCTACTACGAACTAAGAAGAACAGTAGATATCCAGGGTTAACGCTAATATTAAAAGTACTGTAGTCATCCAGCTACAGCAATAAGCAGTAATAATCTTAAACATAACAAAAGGATACAAAAGTTTTCCTGAAAAGGAAAAAAAAATAGATATTCTTGCACCACTTCCTGAAAATTTGTAGTGACTAGACTTCTTTGCAAACTGATATATGAAAAAACAAGGATATCTACAGTATCTTAAATCTTTTATTCAGTATTTCTTTACTTACAGTACTTTCATTTACTTCTATAATTGAGGTTATTCTGTAATACCTTTGTTTTTGTTTCCTAGAAGTACAAGCAATGCCTTTACTTCATACAGTAAAGTAAATCCTTGCCAGCCCATGGGACTCATATAATAGAGTTAACTTTTCATCAGTTAAAATTCAAATGTTTTTCCTTCCCTCATCACTGTGCACTTTACTAATACCATGATGTCACCACTTAGTTATTTTTGTATGAAAGCAGCCCACTGTACTTTAAAATATAGTACAGTAATGTATTCTCACTTGCAGACTGAATATACTTGTATATACAGTACAGTACTGGATTACTACAGTATCTCACAACATACGTTTTTATACCCCCGGGGATGTCACTTTATGAACCCAAATTCCTAGATTTAGTTTAAAAATCTGTATGCCATTTCACTTTATATGGAACCTATACCTCCATAATGATGTTCCAGCTGTTTGCATCTTATGTGATGAGCATGGAGGTACTGTACAGGTATCTCCATGATATGAGGAAACCAAAGATCCCATTGCTGTCATAGAGGTCAATGAACTCTTGAGAGTTGAATAATGCCTGCTGTGTTTTTTTTCCACTAATAAATGGAATGTTTTACTTCTTGTTGTACCCTAAAGACTTGTAAATACTGTATGTCATTTTGATTTTAGTGTATTGTGTCATTAGATACAATTAAAATCAAGATACTAGACACTGTGTCATGGGTATGTGAAACTAAAACTTTATCAGATACAATTTAATGTTTGCATATGGGCCTACGGAACTTTTAAATATTCATGGCAAATGAATCAGATGGTATACTGTAAAATACAAATCCACAATACTAAAGCTACAAGTAAATGTTTTTGTTACAGAACAGGTGCATAAAAGACTTCCTGACACCTTTAAATAAACCTAAAATTGGCAGTTTTTGATTAACAACTTCATTTTAAAAATCCTATCTAATTGGTTCTTTTATGAGCAATTAACTTTTGAAGTTGGCTTTTAAAGAAAATTGAAAAAATGTTGGTAAGTAATATAAATTTACTACTTTGTACAGTATTTGTCACTTTAAACAATACAGTGCATATTGTATGGTCAGAAATATTGAATCTTAAAACCTGACCCCAGGGAGCTCACTTGCATACCAACCAAACAGGAGGGTGCCGCAGCCACTTCAAGACATAAGCCTCTTGCACTACCTATTTTACTGAAAATTCTTATGGACTTGAACTACCGTTTTCCAAAATTGCACTGTGCTCTAAAATACGACGGGAAAAAGGCTACTCAATAGTGCCAGAGAGGGTGCAATATTGACTGGTTCACGATGGTCGCCATTGGCTGTACTACTGTAAAGGTAGACTTAGCAGGGGGCTTACCAGCTTAGCACCCAGTTTAACTTGAAATTCCCGCTAACATCATGCGGAAAATCATGGCACATTGACACAGGATAGGCCAGGGACTTCAACTACCAATTTCACCCTCGTTGTTTCCCACACTTGTGCTATAAAGTCCTCAGAAGCATACCCCATAAATGTTGCAACTTCCCCCATATTTCCCACAATTGTTCTAACAAGTCCTCAAAAATATCCAGTACCCTGTAAATGCGGCACCTCCCTGTATAGGAATATTCAAGAGTGAGCCCCCCCCCCCAGGAACCTGAGGTCTTGTATTATTGATTAATCATTCGAGTGAAGTTAATTTAACCATACAGTGTACACTGTATCCCAAGATACCAGATAAATTGTGTTAAAAGTACCAAGTTTAGATAGTACAATACATATTCCAAGTATCAAAATGCACGCCATCATTTCGGGATTCAATATTTTGACATTAATTATTTCATCATCAAGTACCAAGTTTGTTGTGCACCAAAAGCTATGTTCATTGCACTTTATTAAATTATGTTGTGTTTTTACTCTTGTGCAGATTGTTAACGTAAAAGCAGCAATGACCATATTCTGATTCGAGGTGAAAGTTGAAGGAGACCCTGAAAATCCAGGAAAACAATTGCAGGAAGAGTAAGGAATTCCAAACAAGGAAAAGATTTGTAAATACAAAGATAAAAAAGTTTGTTTATGAACTCTATATAAGTTACAACATGGGTGACTTATGGCTATGCTTTGGATGTTGTGTTGCTCAATTTTTAACTGTATATTCTTATTTGTGTAATATACTTCTTATTTCTTTATATTTATGTATATAATTGTTTACATTAGTCTATATTTTATTATAGTTTCTATTAACTTTAATTTGTATAGAATGCATTAATATTATTTTTTATAGTTAATGACATAAATAATTACATATATAAAAAATTAAATTATTTATATATATTTTGTTATATACAGTATTTATATTGTTGCCATATATTTATTATATATTTATATTTATTATTACCAATATTAACAATAATAGTTTTTAACATGTACTATATAACGACTCATGAAAAATGCATATTAATTACACTTGACCTCATCATAGATAACTATCACAAGTCTAGCTGCAGACCGATTCAAAAATGAGTCTTGCTAGACATTTTATTAACTGAACTGTAAAATGTTGTAATAGTAGGGCATAGGCCTAAGCCCTAACTATGCCTAGATACACTAGATACAGTAGGTCGTTTAGCCAGATATTTTTACCTACCTAGCGGCCCTATAGTTTCATTAGCAAACATACTACCTACGTAGCTACAACATGTTTTAGCGTTTATGTATAAACATGGCTGCTGAAATAACCGCAGTAGAACCAATAACTCCCTGGTAGAACTAGAACTAGCCTAGTTATAATATTACACATCAGTAGTATAGGGCTGCCTAGACTAACTAGGCTAGGCCTAGTCCTTTTGCTAGCAACACAATTGGCTATCATTTGTAACCTCCATACCTGCCAACCCTACCGATTTACGCGGTAGTCTACCGATTTTTTCACTTTTCTACTGCCTACCAATTAGCAGTCTGTTTCTACCGGTTTTTTTAAAAATCAAAAATAAATTGAAAACCTAAGGATAAGTAATCTACATTACATAAACTATTCTGCCTAGCCGCCGTCCGTAACAGAATGTGGCCATTTTAAACAGCGATAAGGTAAACAAACAGCGTCCCTCAAAGCAGACTATAAACTTCATGCCGGTTTTTATGTGGTGTATGGTGGACAGAAACTATTTAACTAGTTGGCATGGATACCATCCTCTTTGGTACCCTCGGTACCAAGCTCAAAATCGTATAGCACCGCTAAGATGAAGATGTCATGACGACCTCCCGCCACTGGTCATGGTCATGCTATCGTATAGCATAGCGGCGCTTTACAATCTTTGCCAAGCTTTGGTACCAAGTCGGCGTCAGACGTCAGAGCTGTTTCTTTTCTTCGAGTAGGCATTGTTCCTTTTTATGCATTAAAATGAGTAAAGCTGCGAGGTAGAATAATAAATTCAAAGAACAGTGGACCAGAAACCACAGATTTATTAAGCCATCAAAAGGACAATGTCATGCGTTTTGCTAGAATTGTAGGGCCCATTTTTCCATAATTATAAGCCATGGTGCCTAGAACAACGTGACTAGGCCTAGGCGCCTAGCCTTAGCGCAAAATAAAAGTGTAATCAACGCAGAAGTAATTGTTTCAGGGTTTTGTAATAGAACATAACTTTTAATAATAATAAATTATTAATAGATCATAGTAATGTATATTTATTAGTAATTCTACTTGTTGTAGGCCTAGCCTAGACATACAGTATTTTTTTGTGCCTCTAAAGTCGATTATTTAAGTCCTTAACTTACTGAAATGTTAAGCTTCCTGACATAGCCTTAGGACACCCACTTCTTTCCATCTCCCGTCAGGCTTCACCTAGGGATGGCGCTATGCGCCGTCTGCTAAATATATTCCTACCTCTTTTCCTCTTTTAAATGTTGGCAGGTATGAACCTCCTGCATTTTATCTGAAATGATCGCCAGATTAATTATGAGCGTTGATTGGTATTCGGCTTGTGATAAAAGTTGACGACGGGCACAGATTCACAGTCACTTACCTCGGTAAACCATTTGATGACATAGACTTAGCTACTTTCAGTAGCCACAAAAATTGTATTTAAATTTCTGATCATTCCTTTGCAAAACTTGTTGCCATGGTTGTTAATTGTAGTGGTTTTGTGTTGAACTCCATGACTTACCTATAAAATCAAAGGCTTTTGTTATGTTTTTCTAACTATACTTGTTATATAATTAGAGACCTACTGTGCCATGCAGTTGAATAGTTCCATATAATAGTAAAATGGTAATATCAATTTGTACTAAACATACACCTTTACAAACGGTGCACAACAAGATGGTTCTATAATTCAAAACCTCAAATTGAAGATTTTTCAAGTGAAAACGACTATGGCTGCATTTTTATCTCCCACCCTAAACTAATTTTTATTGTTACCCCTTTGAATAATGTATTTAAATTTGGTATTTGATATTTCAAACCTACTGTACATGTCTACTGATAGTAATATTAATATTCAATCAACAGACTGATTACCAGTAATTTCTAAATTATTGATTTGATAATGTTGCTAGTAAAGTATATTAATACAGTAGTTCATAATAGAGCGTTTATGCTGATACTGTGCAGACCATACTGTATACAGTAAAAATGAAAAAGCAACTTTAGATTAAAAAAAATTCAAGGTTTAGAGATACAACAATTTGGCAACAAAAACTACATCTTTGGTTTCACACTGAATATTATAATAATAATAATAATAATGTATAGGTATAATTTAATTACTATAATAATAATATTTAATAACAATAATAATAATGATAGTAATAGTAATAATAATAATAATAATAATAATGTATTATACTGATTTAAAAATCTGTAGTACTAGGTCAGTAGAATTAAGAATGCTGAGGTAATTTTAAGCTACATTATGTCAGTATATTAATAGAAACATTTAGACAACTGTTCAATGGTATGTGCAATTCTGTTTCATATTCTGTACTCAAAGATAGAGTAACAAGCCTGTGGCCAGTATTTATTTTTCTATTTTAATTTTAATATATGCTAAAGGCAATTGAGCCATTATAATAACTAGAAATAGTTTGAAGCAATCTTTAAAGCTGTAACATGAAATAGTAGGGCTACATCATCACTAGTCATGTTGAAACTCATGGAATCTTTCAAAAGCTAACTCGATCCTAGAAATCTCAGATTATTACTCAGAAGGAACTTGAACTTTCCCAGAGAGACTGAAAGTGTCCCGGATATCTACTGTCATTAAAGTCATCAAGTTTCCTGACTGTTTACCTTACAGTATTTTCCTCTACAGTAACATCTCCCAATCACATTCTCCTCCGGCCGAACAGGGTTCGTAAATGAGAAAATTCGTAATTTAGTACACTACAAGGCTAGGTTGGCCTAAGCCTTGTCAAGGGAGAACAATTTGTTACGAAATATGACTGCACCAAAATAATACTTTACAGTGTAAGCTAAAATTACCTGTGCTCACTGTGAAGTATTCATTTGAAGTGATCTCCAAATGAAAACATGACCATATATGCCCAAAACGAGTGTTATTATTCTGTTCATAAAGATTGCAAATCCATGCAAATAGTGCCCCCAACGATCAAAAAGTGAGATTTACTGTATCGTATGCCTGAACAAGAATGCACAGCTCAAATATAATATATCTTGGCTGAAAATGATTTATATTTCTAGCTTTAAACTTAGTTTTATATAACAACTTAAATTATTTCTGACAACTTTTAAGTACATTTTAAAATGTCTTTGTAGTTAAAAACGATAGTTCATAATGACATCATCACCGCAAATTTGGTTTATAAAATTGAGAGTTCGTGAATGGGAGGTTCGTAATTGGCAGATGAATACTGTACTCTATAGCCTACTGTAAAACATTCAATTGCATTTTCATTCATGCTATGGCCTAAATACTAGTTTGCTGCCAAACACCCTCTCCTCACAGCTTTCGCCCTTGACATAAACAAATTTTTGTTGAGGGCTATGAAGACTAATAATTAAAGAAACATAAATGACACTGTGTTTGCTGGAATGAAAAGACATCTGACTCGGGTTTTTTTTTTTTTTAATTTTATCTCGAAAAGTACAGTATTGCCACGACTTAGAGGGTGTCCTACGAAGGAGATGATATACACGTATAGTTATTTGTATTGAATGCACATGCTGTGTGCTTAATGACTGTTCAAATTCTAAATTTCATTTCATTTTAATCAGGAGTTAAAATCACCTATTCTTGAATAAAATATGAAAAGAAAGAACATATTGTAGTACCCTCTAACTTGTCGTAGAAATGTGTTTTTGTTTCATTTCAAATCAGGGTCCAACCTTTTTCCATTCTACTCTTTGTTTTTATATCTGTGAGGCTATATTATATAATGTTAATAATAGTATAATGCACCACTAATGCATGTTCACAGGTCATTCATCATAACCTGGCTATATATTCAAAGCATTTGACCTTTGATTTTCACTGGGAAGGGGAAAGAAAGTATGGATCATCTGCCAAAATGCAAAACCATAAAACTATTATGTTTACAATAGACCAATATTAAATCATGAGTTGGCATAAACTTATATTTTTCTTGTCGGAATGTTATGTACAGTTAAAAACAAATTATCACATGAAAGTGAAAATCTAATGTAGGCTAGCTATCAAAACTCAAGGATATTTTAAATTTTTTAACTGTCATCATCATCTTCTGTTACTGTGCATAACCTCTTTTTAATAGAGTATACTTGCACAATGCTACAGTACATGCATCACTGCTAGCAGATGTGTTCTCTCTACCTTTATCTTTTTTTTTAAAATTAATCAGTACTCTCAATCATTAGATAAATTTGTTAACTGTCTGTGTCAACTTGGAGAATAAATTTAAATGAATTATTTGAAATGAAATTTGCTTATTTACAGTTACAGTATAATAATGTATCAGTGTAGTATAGAGATTTATAATGCACATATTAAAAAAAAAGATTTTGATGTGATATTGTTTACTGTAAATTTGTATACAGTAGTTGTTTGTTTTTTCAACAATCCTTTATGAGGCTGACTCATCTGTGATATTTTTTAATAAATGAAAGAGCAAAAACCAGTTTAAAGAAACACATTTAAGAATCTACAAATAATGCAATGCAGGAGGTGAGCAGTTCAAAAATGATAACATTATTTCATGCCTTTCCACAACAATCATTTGGTATTTTTTTAATTGTGTGATTTTAGTCTTAGTAAAGCAAGATTTATTGTTATTTTTGGACATGAGACACATGTGAGTCAATACAGAGGAAGTTGTCAAACTGTTCATCTAAATCCCTGATGCAGTGAATGAAGTTACATGTCAAAGAATATAAAGTTGTATGCTTATTTTCTTAAAAGAAAATTTAAAATTCAATTTCAGCTATTAAAGATAAAAAAAATATATAAGATTTGTATAGTGCTCAAATCCATTTAAATGAAGAAATTCTCAAGGTGCAAATAGACAGTGAAAAAAGAAATTGGAAAAAAATTAATCAATTACACTACTGTAAGCCGGTAAATATCCTAAACTAACCAGAAAAAAAAGAGAAACCATCATTACCAGAACTGAGCATTACTGCTCCGTTTAACAGTATTTCAAAGCCCCTAAAAATCTGGAAAATTTACTATAAAAAATTAAAAATATATTAAACGATAAATTAAGGATTATATAATTTATCAACTTCTAATTTGACATTTCAGTTTTTGCTGATTTAAGGCAGTTTTCTAACAGCAGTTTATATTTCACTACATGAGCAAAAGGATTTGTAATTACACAGTTTAAACATTGCTACCGCGTTGGGTGCTCAAAGATATTTTTCCTAAAAGTAGAAACTGATTTAACTCTAAAATTCAGTGAAGCAACAACCACAAGCAAAGAGCAAACAATCTGTTGAAGGACTAGTGTATGAAAATTTCACTATGTGTACGGTGAAATGCAGAAGTTTTTATTCATTTAAAACCTTTTTAAACTATCTATAATTTTTACTATGAAAATCTATGAATTGATTATATGCCATTTTTAAGGTCAAAGCAAAAATATAGGAACAGTATTTTGCGCTACTTTATTTTGGCAGAAAAAAATAATGTATAGCTAACAAACTTACTTAGTATTAAGGTATTCTAATTGGATTTTATTTTGTTCCAAAGTGTTTAGCTTAAACGCTGATAGTAGGCCTCTATTATCGTTAATAACTTTCTATTTGAAATCGATCATGCACAAAATACTGATCAAATCTATCGCATTCCCGTGATTTGAGGTCATATTAATGGATTTTTCCGCTAACCCCTGCTCCTTGAGTATTGTTGGTGAGTTTCCACAAAATGACTTAAAAAATGTAAATATGTGTTTCTAGGACAGCACATGCATTTATGGGACATGTGCATGTTTCTGGCCCGTTTCTAATTGGTTAGTTAAGTTCGACACGCGCCGTTAAGGTTTATTCTAGTCTGCATTCATTCTTATCCCAGAGCTCTTTTGATTGGTAGATGTTATTCATGTGATATTGCTGATGATATTTTTTTTTTTTTTGCAAATTCCACTCGAACTTGTAAATTATTTATAATAAATCATTTTTTTGTTTGTAGATCTTCTTTGTTTACTGGCTCTACTCACCAGGTAGTTCAGATATTTAAGTATTAAGGAAGATGTCAAATATTGGCTTCATATTAACAGTACAATGAGGCTTTTTGTCTGCTTAGAAATTCCGGTTGAATCCAGTCACAATACAGGCCTCATCTCAGTCTATTACTCATGTCAAAAGGTCACCAAGTAAATACTTGAAACATCAGATGTATTTCAGGAAATTGCATAAATATTGAAAAACTTAAGACTTTGAAATACATAGTCAAATCAGATTCGAAGGAATTTTATAGTGTTGAATTTTTGCATGCCTGTATTTATTGTTTATTGGTTTTTATTATTTTTTCTGCAGGGCATTAAAAGTCCACTAAAAATTGCATGAAAAATGCTTGAGTGCAAAAATTTCCTTTCTTGGAGTACAGTAATCTTGCTGTATTTGTCTTCTTGTCAAATTGTTTCTCCATTTTTATCTCAAAGTTACTGGTAGATTACTCAAGTTTTATAAATACCCGATTGACATAAGTTACAAAATAATATTGATGCAGATATAAAACTTCACTAGGTACAGTACAAGATAATCTTCACACAAATACCACAAGATAATATACACAGATATTAAGATACTATTATAAGTAATATTGACACAGATGAACACAGCTTAAGAGATAATTATACACACCATGACACTTGACGTAAATGTTAAGGCACAAAACAGAATATAAATATTGACATACTTGTCATATCACAATTCACACATCTGGGGTTTAACGCAAGACTTTTGAACCTTGTTCTTAGGACAAAATAGTTATGTTTTTGGTGTGAAATGTACCAAGAATGTTGGAAGACTTGTTTCCAGAGGGGTCCTTTGTATGGTGAATTCAATTGGGCCACACCAGGTGACAATACTTTGTTCTTTTCCGAAAAATAAACCTTATTCATCAAGATGATCCATGTTACACACATCTTTATACTGAACAAATGGTTCAGTGTTATAATTTAAAAACAATAAAAGAAAATATTTGAAAGCAATGACTTGTGTTAATTTTTAAAAAGCAAATATAAAGGTACAGGGTAATCTTGTTTTTCATCCAAAAGATGGTACACTATTGCTAGATGGAAAACAGGGGGAGTAGCTGTATTACCATGGGCCAAGGTCTAAAAGGACCTCCCCAGTTCAGTGCACACTTCAGATTAGCTTGCTATGTTGCTGTTATAGAAATTCTTTTGAGGAAAACTAAGGGCCTGTTTCTACTGGAAAGAAAAAATTGATTAAAAATAGATTTATCGCTTTTTTTCTCGCAGTATAAGGGGGACCAGTTCGAAAAAAATTATTTAAAATAATCAATTAAAAACATGCAATGGATAGCGTGTTTGAACGGCAAGTAACCGATTTCCCTGTGCACTTTTTAGTGGCAACATCATAGGTGATTACCAAGAGAAATATGACCTCCAGGTCAAACCACTGCAAAGCTACTGTAGATCGTATCACGCGCGAACTTTCAAAATGATTATTCCTTTTGTTCATGTCCTGGCCTACAAGCTAAAACGTCAAACATGTAGAGCGACGAAATTACATGTTTTGTAATAATTTTGTGGAAGACATTGGACCTAGACCTCTCCGCTCTTCTGGGCCCTATTGTGTCCTCGTTCGTTTGTTCGTTCATTCATTGTGCCGATGAGCACAGCCGAAGGCATTCGCTTTCTGGCCACACACCATATCCCGCTTGTCATTTCGTATTGTCTTGTTCTTGTTGGTGAGAAAGAAACTATAGTTTGGAAAATGCGTTTTATAAACAAAATGGTGACATAATTTCCGCCTAAAAATTAAAAGCAAAGTAAACATTCAGTAATCAGGTTAATAAATTAATTCATGAGCAGTGGTGAATACTGTAGAGGGAGCCCAGAAAGTCAATTTTACAAATGGTACTATAACATTTTACTATGCATCTAGTGGTAGGGTGCCGTACACTATTTTGGTAAAGGAATAAAGGAGGGTAGGGTTGGCAACATCTAGGGGCACGCATCATTACTGAGATAGCATATGTACCGTATTCCTAGCCACTGCCAACATTTTATGTAATAATTAAAATTAGAATTTAAATAATTAATTGCAGAAGGGGTCATTCCATGCCAGTTCACCCAAAAAACTATAGCATTTTTTAACCTCACCTCCTCTAATTTTGATGAAATTTGGTATATGGGTAATTCATAGCCAGAAAAGTTAAAATTTTAAATTTTAACTTTATTGGACCAACGGTTTTCGAGATATCAGAATTTCATTTTTTCATTTTTTCGAGAAAAAGGGGCATGCCGTCAAATTTTGAATTGCTGTAACTCTTCAATCACTGGTCCGATTTATAAAAACAAGGTACAGTATTTCTGTAAAGAAGAGAAGATAAGGAATGCAAATGACTTGAATTGTTTTGTGCATTTGGGTAATTTTAAGTTGGATTAAATTTTGACCCATATGTTGACCTTGAAATTGACACTGTGGGACACACCCAACCTCCTTGACCCCATTATGAAAAATGTAGCCCTATGTGTCACCTACAACATATGAAAAAATGGATGGGTTTTCTTTTTTTTATTTTCATGCAATACCATGTAGAAGTTGACATACCCATTCCTTCAGAGATACATTCAGTGTCCATTCTATATACTTCCATACATTATATTTATATAATGTATAGATATATTGGTTTGCTTTAAGTAATTAGTCTGTTTTTTAAAACATCCTGGAAACAAATGGTTGACAAATATATTGTGTATAGAAAGCATATAATATAATAACGTACTAACGAAATCAAAATAACATTTGATCCAGGATACAATCAATATGATAATCGATGCAAGATATTGTATTGTTGACATATTTGAGGAAATTATCAGTACACACTTACAGTTAAACTTGAACTGAGAAAGTAACGCCTTCACTTCTTGGCACCAAATTAGGAATTTATACAAAGTCATTTTTGCTTCTTTTTTTACCTTTGAAGGTCACTTGTGTCTTTAGGTAATCATGTTCTGACCTTCATATTATAATCTGCACTGAAAGTTGATTCTGTAATTACTGTGCTGAGTGTTGAGAACAGTCAAAATATTGACAACATGTTTAGCAATAATGATAACTTTATGAATTGCTAAAGACCTGGGTAATCTAGTTACCTTAGCAACACAGAAGTTCCATTTTACACGGTGCCCTTTTTGTGTGACCATGTAAAGAAAGGATTAAAAAGTTAATTCAGTGTTTTGGAAATTTTCCATCCAGGTTTTTTCTATAATCTGTCAAACCAAAAATCCTTTCATAGCTATGAGATTTTTAAAAAGATTTAAATTACTATTTTTGAAGAACACAAAAAGCTTTGAGTTTCCTTTGTTCACCCTTTTAAAATAATGGTAGTTTCCAGTAAAGTAGTGCTCATTTGCATGTGCTTCCTCCTGTCTGTGATTCATTCTAATCTACTGTATGTGTGGATGATGACTGTGAAGTGATATAATAGTCGTTGCGCCGAAAGCAGTTTTGTCAATCGTAGGCAGCAGTAGACAAGTTTTGTACCTTCGGATTTTATACATAATTTGAAACAATGGACTGGCTAAGTCGGCTTTGGTCCAGGCACCATAGTTCCAGCAGGCCTCAGGTGGGTAATTTATCAACTCCTTAAATTGTTTATTCTTAGAAATGCTTATCAAGGTTACTTCATAAACATTGATTTACATATGGTAGATTGAGGTACAGTACACTTTAAAAGTTTGCTGACCTTGTATTTAATAATTGTAATGTGTATTGTTTATTTAATTTTAGAAATGTTTATCAAGGTTTGTACTTCATAAACATCATATTAAGTCATCCAAATGAACAAACTTTGCAAAGGATCTCAAACATGGCTACAGCACTTGTTTGAACATGCAGTTGTCTCTAAGTCATATTGTTTCATTACTTCTGTTTCTACTACCAGCAAAAATTTCATAATTGATATAAAGTGTATGTTAATTGTTTCCAAAAAGAAAATAAGTAAAGTACTTCTTAAAGGTCATACCATGGGTTAAATTCAACAAAATATGGAAATATTTGGCAAATTTATTCAAGTTGTTAACTGTTAAAAGTATGGACAACCATTATCCATCAGAATGTGTTCGCTTTCCTGTCCTATTTTTGTTCTCTGTAAAATATACTGTATGTTTGTTGGTGTTTATCTATGTGTCATAAAGTAATTGATAACCCATCCACCTACAAAACCAATCCCTTGCAACATAACATATTGTACTGTGGCACTGAGTATAATAATTACTGTATTTGGTTTTTGTATAGCACTTTTCGTTGAAAAAACCTCCAGGCACTTAACAAGAAATAGACAAATCGTTTAAACCATGAACCTTTCCACTTAAAGCCACCCCTGTCCAAAGCCACCCCTGTCCAAAGCCACCCAATAATGGATTATACCATTGTAAGGTAGAGGTGGACAATGGGGTGTTTGTCTTGATGCTGGTCTACAATAGGTTTCTGCTGCAGTGCTAGGAGTGTTTTTGCATCAGCTTTTGTGTATTATGAATTAGAAACTGGGTGTAGTCTACACTTGTACATTGTAACGAATAACTGAACATGAACAGTGCTAAAAATGTGAATTTTAGAAGCAGTTTATCTTTTTACAGTATGCATAATATCACTGCATCAGCCTATGCATTCCATCGTTTAGGCCTATCATTCTTTAATGTAATTGTTCATTCTTTCTTTCATTTAACTTCATCAATACATTCATTAATTTATTCATTCATTTCATTCAATAATTTTTCCATTAATCTTTTATATCATTTCATTCTTTCATTTATTATTCATATTTTTATTTATTACATTTTTTTGTTCATTCAATTATTTAATGAATATTTTATTCAGTGTATTGTAGGTCAACTCATGTAGAACAAGATTACATTTACTGTATATTTAGAGCAGTTACATATTATTTTCATCATTCCTGACGATGACATAATTAATGTCGAAATATTGAATCCCAACACGATGGTGTGCATTTCAATACTTGGCGTATGTATTATACTTTCTTACATAATTATTATACTCTGCATCTCTAGTCTATTGCCAACTGAGCTTTAGGGCTGAGCTTGTGTACTGTACTCCTAAAAAGTTCCCATAGTATTAAAAACACAAAATCCATACACATACTCTAATATTCAAATCCCATGCTCCATTGTTTGAAGAAGATGGCAAAAATTGGAAACTGTAAACACATGGAATGCACTAATGCCCAGTAGTTTTCCTGATTGTTCATTGTGTTTTGAATACTGTAGTTCATAGAAAGCCTATTAATGTTATTTTGTGGTGTTTTTGAGAGGTGATCTACAGTTGGTGTTGACTTAGTCATGGTAATAAGTAGGTGTATTACAGCAGACGTCATTTCCTAGGACAGTAGGTGTATGACTGTTTTCATTAATGATCATAGTAGATTCATTCAAATTGTTATTGTCTTTCATCCTTTTATTCGTTCATCATTTATTAATATTCTTTCTTTTATACATATCATTCATTGTTCCAGGTATACATTTTTGCATTTTTTTATATATTAAATCATTCATTCTATCAAATTCATTTATTATTCTTTCATGTATTCATTCTTAATTCCATAATTTTTTATAATATTCTTAGTTCAGCCGACTAATCTGGTGGTAGTCACTGTGTGTGCGCTGAACCGTGGAGATCTCTTGGTCCCCGGTTAGCGATTCCCATTCCTGTTCTCCTTGAATTTCAGTTAGAGAACCGAAATGCAAGTTACAATAGCGCACCGTCTTTCAGATGAGATGTTTAAGCCGTTGCTCCTGTGTGCATTATGGCCCGTATGCACGTTAAAGAATACAATGGACTCTTCGGAAAAAAGTAGGAGATTGTTTGCCCGTGTACAGCTCAATCACCATCAAATAAGTGTTCTTCAGACTTCCATGGATTATCCTTGGTGTTTACACCGAATAAATCCAATCCAATTCAATCTTTAATTCATTTATTTTTTATTTATGTATTTAATTAATTATTATAATTTATTCCTACATTTTTGTGTATTTATTTATTTATATTAATATATTAATTAAATGTGTCATATATTCATTCTTTTATCATTCAGTCATATTATCATCCACTCATTATTTATTTCATATTAATTTAATTTAATTAATTACTATAATTTATTTATTTATTAATTAAATTTTTAATATTTATTCTTTGTTCATTCATTCTTCCATGTATTCATTTAGTCATATCATCCACTCATTATTTCTTTCGTATAGGCCTACTCATTTATTTGTTATTCACACTCATTCACAAATCCTTATAAAATTTATTACCAGTGGATTATTTATTTTAGTCTATACAAAGAATATAAGAATACTGTAAATGATGGGGAATTTTGTATGAACTTTATATTTTTATAGATGACTTAAGAACAATGTGGTATGAATAAATAAATGTGTTATATAAATTTACCAGTATTTACTTATATATTTCTTTATTTTAAGTTAGCTTTCGGATATTGGATATATTTTTATGTGTAATAGCTAAACACAGAGTACATATTATTGTCTGTGACTCATTTTGACAGCATTATTGGGTTGCCTGATGTGGTCACATGACACACCTTTACCTATGTTACATATTATGCAAATTAGTTTCTTCTTCCCTGGAGGAATTGAATTGTCAGGAGTGTAGAGTGAATATAGGTCTCATCTGTTGCAAAAACGTAATGCTGTCAATTGAATGCAATAATACAAAGCAACATTTGTGTCTCGAAGTTTGACAACAAAAGAGGAAAAGAAATTTGGATGAGCTTTGTTATCAAGCCATTTTTTTCAAACTTTGTAATTCCTGCAAATTCTTGAATTAAAACTCAAAAGCTTCTGAATAATGGCATAATTAATATTTCCATGCTGTAATTTTGAGTTACTCCTTATTGAGGAAAAACCATCCAAAATAATGATTAATCTGAATATTATGCTTTTATAGATGATATCAGTACAACATTCCTAAGCTGTAAATGCCAATAGCATCGTCAGCGTTGGGGAGTGGAGGGAGGACATACAGGGGTGGCATAGTTTGTGTTAAAATTTCACTTTAGCATGTGCTCTGTATGGGGCTCTGCATGTTACTTCATGGTAATGAAAAAGTGTGGACAACCTGGAGGTGTAAAGTGAAAAGAGGTGGTTTTTAGCTGTAGTGGCTTAGTGCAATTTTTTTGGTTCTGCAGGTTTTCTGTGGATGTTAAAACTCTTTCTGGGGGGTGGGGGATTTGGTTCTTGCACACTGCTGACTGAATGAATACTCACATACAGTACATGACTAATGATTGTCTGATCACATTATACTACTTGTATCAGTTGGTGTTGGCCCCCTACTTCACAAGGTAAAAAATGATATATAATAATATTTATTTTCCATTTCAGAAGAGGAGGAGACATATTGACAGAAGTACAATAGGACTGCCAACAGATTTTAGGCACACAGGTCATATAGGCTCAGGTGAAATGTCAAGTTCAAGTAATCATGTAAGTGTTTCTATTCATTATCTGAAAGTATTTTTTTTACATTCTAATTTTGTTATTTATCCACAAGTATATAAGTGACAAGCACTAGACAAAATTGAATTCATCGTCATCATCATCATCTAGCTATTTCACTCTACTGCAGGAGGAAAGCCTCTTCATCGACTTGCCATTCTTCTCTATTCTGTGCTCCTCTCCATGTAATGCCTTTGAATTCTCGTATTTCATCCATCCACCTTCTTTTCTGTCTACCTCTTCTCCTGACTCGATTTCTTGGCACCCAGTCCATTACTTTTCTTGTCCATCTATTATCCGTCCTTCTTGCTACGCGACCTGCCCATCTCCATTTCCTCTTCTTTATTTCTTGTATTACGTCTTTCTTGTATTCACTTTTGTATTGAATTAACCAACAGTGACGAGAGGAGGATTTCCAAAATCACTGTTAAAGTGTCCTTTATAATTCATAATTTTATATTACTGTAAGTTTATGTTTATTTTAATTAATATATATATATATATATATATATATATATATATATATATATATATATA